>NC_133130.1:108283552-108388552 GCF_048418815.1 Hemitrygon akajei
TTGTGCTTCACTTGGCTGGAACTGCGATGGCCCTTCCCCTCTGCACCCAGCTATTAGAATACACGGTTGTCTCTGCCAGATCAATATTCTTTACAGATATTCCATCTACCAGGCCACTTTGATCACTGGCCAATCAAATGGACCGTAACTGTGGGACTGAAAACATAACTCACTTCCTGACACCCAAAGGCCTTTCTCACAGACCACGAGGCACCAGTCAAGGATTCCGCTCCACTTCCCTGCAGGGGTGCACACAGAAAACTCAACACTACCCAGTTTACTCGATTGGCGCCCCATTTACACCCTCACTCTCTCCGCTGCCAGCACACAGTGTGTACCCTGTTCAAAGATGGTGGACTTACTGGCCTGGATCTCCCAAACACATCTCCTCAGATACCAGGCAGGTGCAGGGGGACAGCACCATCTTCGGGTTCCCTTCCAGCTCAGTGGCACTCCCTCTCCAACAGCCCTGTGGGGGCACCTTCACCAGAAGGACTGTGGTGGTTAAAGACGGAGGTCGTAATCTTCTTCTTGAGGACAGTGAGGGCTGGCTTTACTAGTGACATTCAGATCATGAAAATGAATTAACCACTTACCTCATCCAATGACCCTATCACGTTACTCCGGCACCATCTGCCTTTAACCGACTCCCCTTCGAAAGCGCAAGGATTTTAATGTCAACAATATTGTCCGATATGCACCCCCCCCCCCCAACCCCCACCACCGATGTCCGGCTGTAGCCAGCAGATCATCTGATGAAGGGCCCAGGTGTTCTTCTGCTGTCTTGGCCAACGTTTCTCTCTTGGCATTCACCAATCAATAAAAACACATGTAGGTTCCACCTACATGCATAACTTGAGTTCTCAGGTAGAAACGTGTAATAGTAACAGCGTAAAAATGAAATCATTCTAATGGGCTGCGTCACCATCTGGATCGGAGGGAGGGCCACTGCGCAGGAGTGAAATAAGCTGCAGAGACCTGTAAACTCTGCCAGTTCCATCTTGGCCACCAGCCTCCGGATTATCCAGGACATCTTCAAGGAGCGATGCATCCAAAAGGCGGCATCCATCATTAAGGACCCCCTCAGGGGTCCAGGACATGCCCTCTTGCCACTGCTACCATCAGGGAGAAGGAACAGAAGCTTGAAGCCACACACTCAGTGATCAGGAGCAGCTTCTTCCTCTCTGCCGTCGGATTTCTGAATGGACATAGAACCCATGAACACTACCTCACCAGTTTCTTTCCAATTTTTGCTCCACTTGTTCAATTTAACTTTTTTAACATATATACTTCTCACTGTTATTTACAGTTTTAATTGCGTAACAACAGATTTCATGGCATATGCCAGTGATGTTAAACCTGATGCTGATTCATTGAAAACAAAGCTATCCCCAGATCAGGGGCTCCCAACGTTTTTTACGCCACGGACAAATACCATTAAGCAAAGGGTCCATGGACTCCAGGTCGGGAATCTCTGCCATTGATCGTCAGCTTATAAACTTTTCCAAAAAGAAAACCAGCGCATCGATATTTAAATGAAGGTGTAATCTTCCTGAGGCCCTTTGAAATGGCTAATCTGTGTTTCCTACATTCAAATCAATTTGAAATTGCTTTTTCTTTTTAATATGTGTACACAGTGGCCCCAACAGCTTTAGAAGCTGGGTTTTTCATTGGGAAGAGAGGTGGCAGATTAAGTGACAATGGTAAATTGTTGATTGGCCCAGTTACAAGGAGGAACCAGTTAATCAGGTCGGGTGTGGATGTTTTGACGTACAGTGTAACGGCAGAAGGCAGTGTTTTACTTTCTCACGTTTTCAGCTTCCAGTCCAGGCTTCTTTCAAAGACAAGGACTCTGTGCCAGCCCAATCTTTCCTTAGGGCATGTGGCAGGTTGATAGAATTCATGTGACAGCTCAGAACTGGAAAACGTTCCCAGCTGCTAAGCCACATCAATGACCGTACAAAACTACACAACTTAAGGACTGAAAGAGTGTATGATCCACTACGTGCAGAGCTAAATCCAGAGTTGATTCACACGACATGTTAGTAATGTATAGATCACTAAATTCTCTACACCAATCACTCACTCACTCACTCACTTACAGATAGATGCAGGATATTCCAGCTTAAGTCATCTTCCCTATTTCACTCAAACCCAAAAAGGAACTTGAGGGGTTGATTATTTTAAATATTATTCAAGGTAGACTAGATACCAAAGCACCTCCTGTCCAACTTTGCCATATTGTGTTTTGTTTTGTTGCCTATGGAAAGTTAGAAATAAAAGTGCTATAACATTAACACTATATATACAAAGCTAATTTTAAATAAATACATAAAAGAACAGAATTGAGAACTTGTGTGGTATTGTGGGATTATATTTTGTAGCCGGGGGTGGCAATGGGGATAAGCTCGCACTACCTATTAAATTCTCCCAATGGTCTGCACTTCAAACAGCCTCTGACAACCAAGTCCAGCTCCTGGCCTTCACGTGTGGCTCAGCTACTAAGCCCAGCAGAGCCGTTTCTACTGACAGGAGAAGGGACAATGGCGGGTTTCTGGCACCTTAAAACCGGTTGCTCCGGGCAGATGGGCTTGTCAGCCGTGGTTGGCAGCTCATCTAGGAGAAGGAAAACTCTGATCTCTAACCTCAGCAGCCTTGGGGCTAATCCCACTCCTGGGGAAGGCTTTGGGAGTAAACCCTGAGGGAAAGATCCAGAGCCGGAGTCCTGAAGACAGTCCAACATTGAGTCCAGTGCTGACTGGCAGCTCCTGCGACGCGTCTGGCACCAAACTGCATCGGTCTCTGCCGTTCCTCTGGGTTCTCCAGGTGAATGGAGATGGGGAGCTTGTACATGGGCAACAGCTTGCTCTCCATATCGTACTGCCCTGGCTTGTGTATCTAGACAGCTAGAACACAGTATCCATGACCAACGCAGCTCTCAGAAACTCAGATTTCAGATGGGCTTCAGTTAAACTAAAGGAACTTTCCATTTCGTCTGATTATCAGTTTAAATATTTACCCCTTGTTCACATTTATTTGCAATATTAATATGCAAAGTACAGTACTATGCAAATCTCTTAAGAATGTATATAAATATACCAAGGGTGCATCTTCTTGCACCGCACTGCTGCCGCAATAAAAAAACGAATCTCATGAGATATGTGAGTGATGATTAACCTGATTCTGATACGGGTCTTGATTGTGGAGTGAGAGAGGGAAGGGGGCAGGGTGAGGGGAATCATGGTTGGGAAAAGGGGAAGGGAGAGGAAGGGAGTTTTGGCTTCAAATGACCTTGCCTGGTGTCTCAGGGATGTGAGAGTCTGCACCCGCCGCCCCCTACCCCTGGCATTTCTTCTCTGCCACCTGTCCCACACCCCTCCTCTGGCACTCCACCCTCCCCATTCCCAGCATGCTTTGCTCCTGCCAGATTCGGGTCTGGAGTAGATAGCAAGGGGAGCATTGCACTGACAGGCTGAAGCGGAAGTGAACGATACACCCGCAGCAGCCAGCGCCACCCGTGTGTCACAGTATCAGTTGCCAGTCTGCCCGCTTGCTTCCTCGGACTTCAATAGAACTGAATGTACTGGAAGTAAGCACAACTGGCAGTGATACTCCAGCACGTAGTTTGTGAGAGCAACCAAAGACAAATTCCTCTCCCCTGACCTTACAGTTACTGAGGAAACAGAACAAAAGGGAGTTAAATGTTCAAGTAGGTTGTAACTGAATATGGACTGGGAAAGTAACCCTTTGTAGTAATTATTAAGCATGCCACTGAGCATTGATATCAAAATTCAGTCATCTCTGATGTTGGCCTTGTGACCTTTATTTTATTCTCTTCTAACTTTTATAACTTTAATTTTACCTTTCTTCCAATTGTTCCGCTATTCAATAGTTGACATGGCTTTATTCCTTCTTTCAGCTCTCATGTTTGGAGATGTGAAATTTTAAATTTTTTTATTGATCAGCCGAACAAGCAGACAGTTACGAAAGGCACAGTCACACCACAAATCCTGCTCCAACCCAACAGCTCATCAAAGTTCAAAGTAAGTTTATTATCAAAGTACCTATATGTCGGCACATACAACTCTGAGATTCAGTTTCTGGCGGGCATTCACAGAGAAACACAATAGGATCAATGAAAGGCTGCCCCCAACAGGACAGGTGGACAATCAGTGTGCAAAAGACCACAAACTGTGCAAATACAAAATGATAAACATAAATCATTATAATAACAATAATAACAAATATTGTTATTTAAGGACATTGAACCCTTGGACACTACCTCAGTTTTTTAACATATAGTATTTCTGCTTTTTGCACAATTTTTAATCTATTCAATATATGTATACTGTAATTGATTTAGTTATTTATTATTATTATTATTATTATTTTATTTTGTTTTTTTTCTTCTAGATTATGTATTGCATTGAACTGCTGCTGCTAAGTTAACAAATTTCACATCACATGCCGGTGATAACAAACCTGATTCTGAAATAAATAAGAGTAACTTTCGAGAACATGAGATGAAGAGTTCTTGAATGTGAGTCCATAGGTTGAGGGAACAGTTCAGTGATGGGCGAGTGAAGTTACTCGCTCTGGACCCGGAGCCTGATGGTTGAGGGGTAATAACTGTTCCTGAACCTGGTGGTGTGGGTCCTGACACTGTTGTCCCTTCTTCCCAATGGCAGCATTGAGACGAGAGCATAAGCTGGATAGTTGGGGGTCCTTGATGCTGGATTTTGCTTTCCTGCGACAGTGCTATGTGTGGAGTGCTCAGTGTTGGGGAGGGCTTCACCCATGATGAACTGGGCTGTTTTGATGACTTTTGCAGGCTTTTCCATTCAAGGGCATACCAGGCTATGATGCCACCTGTCAATAATACTCTCCAACATACATCTTTAAAAGTTCGTCCAAGTTTTAGATGACACGCCGATCTTTGCAAACTTCTAAGGAAGTAGAGGTGATGCCATGCTCTCTTTGTAATGGAACTTGCGTGCTGCCCCCAGGGTAGATCTTCTGAAATTATAACACCGAGCAATTTAAAGTAGCTGACCCTCTCCACCTCTGATCCCCAAATGAGAACTCCTTCCTGGACTTCTGGTTTTTGCATCCTGTAGTCCCATGGTGGTTTTATCAGGTTCCTGGATTTGGGTCTCTGCAAAACCAGGAAGGACTGATACTGACAAATCCCAGTACAGCAACAGAGTTCAAGAAATCACAAAGAACTGAAATATTTAATTATAACTTTCTACTTGAAATATCACTGACAGTGCACTAACTAACTGCTGGTCATTGAGACAGAGCACAGAAACAGGCTCTGGGATGGAGTCAGAGTAACCATGGAAACCCACACAATCACGGGGAGAACAGGCAAACTCTACACAGACAGCATCACGGGGAGAACAGGCAAACTCTACACAGACAGCATCACAGGAAGAACAGGCAAACTCTACACAGACAGCATTACGGGAAGAACAGGCAAACTCTACACAGACAGCATCACAGGAAGAACAGGTAAACTACACACACAGCATCACAGGAAGAACAGGCAAACTCTACACAGACAGCATCACAGGAAGAACAGGCAAACTCTACACAGACAGCATTACGGGGAGAACAGGCAAACTTTACACAGACAGCATCACGGGGAGAACAGGCAAACTCTACACAGACAGCATCACGGGGAGAACAGGCAAACTCTACACAGACAGCATCAGAGGGAGAACAGGCAAACTCTACACAGACAGCATCATGGGGAGAACAGGCAAACTCTACACAGACAGCATCACGGGGAGAACAGGCAAACTCTACACAGACAGCATCACAGGAAGAACAGGCAAACTCTACACAGACAGCATCACAGGAAGAACAGGCAAACTCTACACAGACAGCATTACGGGGAGAACAGGCAAACTTTACACAGACAGCATCACGGGGAGAACAGGCAAACTCTACACAGACAGCATCACGGGGAGAACAGGCAAACTCTACACAGACAGCATCACGGGGAGAACAGGCAATCTCTACAGGAACAGCATCGGAGGACAGTAGACGGCCTCCCTATTCCAGAAGTCTGCAATAACTTATGGAATGTCAGTTTTCAGTTGTCTGAGAAGCAGTTCAAGGTCTTTTGCTTACCAACTAGGACACGCGGTGACACTGTTTGATACAGTTCATGGTATTTACACCCTTTCCACACCCTTGCCTGCAGTGGATGATGTCATTTGCTGAAAGTTCAGATAGGCTGAAGCCAGTTAAATCTGATCAGCAAGCACTGATTAAACAGGCTTTCATCTTGCAGTTGCCACCCAGAATGTAAAACAGGAGCTGGGTGCAATAATTTTTGGGAATATTTTTAATAAATCAGCAGTACATAATCACATATTAAGAAGGATTTTCATGAACTTAAAACAGCAATTCCAGTTGAAGCTTATTTCCTGTTTGTTAATCGTGGAAAATAGAATTTGATCTAAAGCAGTGGATAAGGTCATTTTTGGCAAACATATTGGCAAGCAGGTGAAATATGAGAGGTAACTAAAGGAATTGCTCCGTTTGGCTGCCGTGTCTGGAAAACCCCGCCACAAAGTAATTGTGTAAAAACATTTTACTTGCGCCTTGCACTGAGCTCCTTAGCAAATAGCAGGAGATGAACTTTGCTTCTTTTCCTTTTCACTGTAGTAGAAAAGGTATTTTAATCTCTTGGTTTTCAATCAGTGGAGATCAGTGGCCAATTCATCTGTAAAACTGGTATGTGAGCACACAAGCCAGGCCTGTTATACTGCTTTGAAGATCTTTCTTAGAGAGGGGCTTGTGATAGCTCACACAATATAGGGATCAGTTTTCTTTCAGTCCAATCTAAGAAGAGTATCTGCTTTGGGTGCAGAAGTGATCTACGATCAAATTCAGCCCTGTTGGAGACATTTTTTCTTGCCAGGTTACTGTAAGTATCTAGCAATTAACTTTACTTGCGTTCAGCCTGTGCAATTTAGAGCATGCAAGCTGAACATTAATTAATAACAATGAAAATATTTTTAATACTCTTCTGCTGAGTAACCCCACTAAGTGACTAACACTATCAAAAATACATAACCATCTGTTTACTGGTGTTGTTGAAATGGAATCAAAAGCTGCAGTCGTGCATTCAGAACATCAGGCAACATATAGCAAGAGAAACAGAGTTAACCATTTGTCAAAGTCAGGTAAAAAAGAGAAAACAAGTTAGTTTTCAGTTGCAATAAGGGTGGGGAGGGACAGGTGAGGGAATGACTGTGATGCAGCCAAACTTGAGTTGCTGTATTGATAAACCATTAATGAAGCTGTCTGTGGAGCAGGAGATCGCAACAAGAGTTGGAGACTGTTCTTTGTGGACTATACACATCAGCTTTACAAAGCGAGTGGGGCCTGTCAGGACTTTCTAGAGAGTGGGATATTGCTTGGTAACATAGCAAGGGCCAATAACGATAGGTTAGGTTCAAGCAGAGTGGGAGGATTTGGATCGAAAGGCTTTGGTGAGAACAGGCAAAGTCTAAGGGTTCTGAGTCATTTTCTGATGGTGAAACTTAAACATCAGAAGTTAAAGCCAAAGATATAATGAGCAGAGTGAGAAGAGGCTGAATGTGTGACCTAGGAGAGTGCAAAACTCAAAGGTTTCACAGAGAAGGTAGAGGTAAGCCTTTTCTGTTGTCTGTAAACCCATAGTCAGTGCAGGCAGGACGGTAGGTAAGGGGGTAGAATGCTCCTCCTGTAAGGTGTGGGATTTCAGGGTCTCCCTGACTACATTTGCAGGAAATGCACCCTACTTCAGCTCCTGACTGACCACATCAAGGAACTGGAGCTGGAGGTTAATGCACCATCCAGGAGTATTAAAACCTCATAGATGAAACTTTTACTGAGTGCAGGCTTCAGGTAGTAGATTGGTGACCACCAGGAGAAGTAGAGAAGGGCGGGGTTTCCCCGCGTGACCATCCCCCTCAGCGACAAGCACACCCCTTTGGATGCTGCACAGCAGCAACAGCCAGGCCAGTGAGACTGTGGCTGGCTCTGAGACGGCTAAAATCAGGCGGAGTGATAGTGACAGGAGGCTCGACAGGTCAGTGGACAGGCAGGAGATTCTATGGCTGTGAAGCAGATGCCAGGTGCTGGGGTCCTGGAGGTCTCGGGGCAGCTGCAGAATATTCTCAAGGGGCAGAGTGAGCAGAGGTCATGGTGCACTTTGGCACCAATCACACGGGAGTATAGGGAGTTAGAAAATAGGTTGGAGAGTAGGACCTCAAAGGTAGTAATCTCTGGATTACTTCCAGTGCCACGTGCTGGACGGGGGAGGAGTAGGATGATAGTACCAATAACTGTGAGGCTGAGGAACTGGCACAGGGGGCAGGGTTTCAGGTTCTTGGATCATTGGAACCTCTTCTGGGGCAGCAGTGACCTGTACAAGAGGGACAGGTTGCACATAAACCGAAGGGGAACCAATATTCTGGCCAGAAGGTTCGCTAGCGCTGCTCAGGAAGGTTTGAAATATTTGGCAGGGGGCTTGGAACCAGGTCACCAGGCCAGAAAGTGGAGGATGGAGAGGAAAGTAGATATCAAGGCCGGTAAAGCAAGCAGGAGCAAAGTGAGGGACAGGATGGCATGGATTGTTTGAACGGGAGCTGTCTCAAACAATTTGGGGGAGTATTTTTAATAAACGAGCAGTACGTAATCACATATTAAGAAGTGTTTTCATGAACTTAAAATAGCAATTGCAGTTGAAGTTTATTACCTGTTTGCTAATCGTGGAAAGTCGAATTTGACCCTAAGGCAATTCGAGCAAATATTCTGCCAAGCAGGTGAAATACGAGAGGTAACCAAAGGAATTGCTGCATTTGGCTGCCGTGTCTGGAAAACCCCGCCACAAAGTAATTGTATTAAAACACTTTACTTATGCCTTGCACTGAGCTCCTGACCTCAACAGCAGGAGACAAACCTCACTCTCCTTTTCTCTCTAGTTGAAAAGGTATTTTAATCGATGTTCAATCAGTGGAAATCGGTGGCCGATTCATCTATAAAACAGGTGTGTGAGCACACAGGCCAGGCCTGTTATACTGCTTTAAGAGGGGCTTGTGATCGCCCGCACAATATTAGGATCAGTGTCCTAAGGATTTATTGCTAGGAGTATTATAGGTAACAAAAGAACATAAGAAATGGGATCAGGAATAGACCATTCGGCCCATTGAGCCTGCTCCGCCATTCAGTAAGATAAGGGCTAATCTGACCATGGACTCATCTCCACCTACCTGCCTTTTCCTCATAACCCTTAATTCCCCTACTATGCAAAAACCTATCCAACCTTATCTTAAATATATTTACTGAGGTAGCCTCCACTGCTTCATTTGGCAAGGAATTCCACAGATTCACCACCCTCTGGGGAAAAGCAGTTCCTCCTCATCTCTGTCCTAAATCTACTCCCTGAATCTTGAGGCTATGTCCCCTAGTTCTATTCTCACCTACCAGTGGAAGCAACTTTCCTGCCTCAATCCTATAATTTTACATGTTTCTATAAGATCTCCTCTCATTCTTCTGAATTCCACCGAGTACAGTCCCAGGTGACTCAATCTCTCCTCATAGTCTAACCCACTCATCTCTGGAATCAACCTGGTGAATCTCCTCTGCACCGCCTCCAAAGCCAGTGCATCCTTCCTCAAGTAAGACCAGAACTGCATGCAATACTCCAGGTGCGGCCTCACCAGTATCCTGTACAGTTGTAACATAACCTCCCTGCTCTTAAATTCAATCCCTCTGGAAGGCCAACATTCCATTTGTCTTCTTGACAGCCAACTGCACCCGCAAACCAACCTTTTGTGAATCATGTACAAACACTCCCAAGTTCCTCTGCACAGCAGCATGCTGCAATTTTTTACCATTTAAATAATAATCTGATCTTCCATTTTCCTTCCAAAGTGGATGACCTCGCATTTACCAACATTGTATTCCATGAGCCAGACCTTTGCCCACTCACTTAATCTATCTATATCTCTCTGCAGACTTTCCGTATCTTCTGAACAATTTGCTTTTCTACTCAATTTAGTGTCATCAGCAAACTTAAATACACTACACTCGGTCCCCTCTTCCAGATTGTTAATGTACATCATGAACAGTTGCGGGCCCAGCGCCAACCCCTGCGGCACACCGCTCACCAGAGTAACACCCATGTTTCCCGACTCTCTGCTTTCCATTAGTTAACCAATCCTCTATCCATGCTACTACATCACCCCCAACTCTATGCATCCTTATCTTATGGATAAGTCTTTTATGTGGCACCTTATCGAATGCCTTCTGGAAATCCAAGTAAATAACATCCATCTGTTCCCCTCTACCCACTGTGCTCGTTACATCCTCAAAGATCTCCAGTAAGTTTGTCAAACAGGATCTGCCTTTGCTGAATCCACGCTGCGTCAGCCTGATGGATCCATTTCTTTCCAGATACTTTGTTATTTCTTCTTTAATGATAGCTTCAAATATTTTCCCAACTACAGATGTCAAACTTTCTGGCCTATAGCTACCTGACTTTTGCCTACATCCTTTTTTGAACAGTGGGATGACATTCGCCTTCTTCCAGTCCACTGGGACCTACCCAGAGTCCAGAGAATTGTGGTAAATAATCAACTAGGCCTCTACTATAACCTCTGCCATTTATTTCAGTACACTGGGATGTATTCCATCAGGACCAGGAGACTTGCCTGTCTTCAGGCCCACATGTTTGCTCAGCAATACCTCTTTAGTGATTGTTATTGTATCAAGGTCCTCACCTCCATCACATCCATATCATTTCTCTTTGGCATGTTAGATGTGTCTCCACCGTAATGAGTGACATGAAATAGTCATTCAAAGCCTCGTCCATTTCCTCATTACCCAATATCAAATCCCCCTCCTCGTCCTCCAAGGGACCTACATTCACTTTAGCCACCCTTTTCCACTTTATATAATTATAAAAACTTTTACTATCCATTGATGTGATGAACTTAGAGCATGGATCAGTACACGGTGGTCGTTACAGAACCTTGGTTGACAGAGGGAAAGGAATGGATGCTTAATGTCCCAGGGTTTCAGTGTTTTAAACAAGATGGAGAAGGAGGCAACATGGGAGGTGTGGAGTTGCAACACTAATCAGGGACAATATCACAGCTGCACTCAGAACGGACAAAATGGAGGACTGAGTCCATATGGATAGAACTCAAAAACAGGAAGGATGCAATCACACTGATAAGACTGTACTATAGACCCCCCCCCCCCAACAGCCACCCCCAATATACAGGCTGATTAAGAAAAGGTGCAAAAACAATAGGATTGTTGTCATAGGGGACTTCAACTTCCTTGATATAAATTGGAACCTTCTGAGTGCAAGTGGTTTAGATGGAGCAGAATTTGTAAGGAGTACCCAGTCAGAAGGAAGAACACAGATGGCAAGGTAAGAGAACCTTGGATGTCGAGAGAGGTGATGAATTTAGTCAAGAAGAAAAAGGAAAAGTATGAAAGCCTTAGGAACCTAGAATCAAACAAAGCCACTGAAGATAATAAAGAAGCCAGAAAAGAACTCAAGCAGGGAATTAGGAAATCCAAGGAGGGCCATGAAAAGTAATTGGCAATTAGGGTTAAAGACAACGCCAAGGCATTCTATACAGTCATCAAGAGCAGGAAAGTAACTAGGGAGAGGGTGGGACCACTTAAGGATAAAGGAGGCAACATTTGCTTGGATGTGGGTGAGGTCCTTAATGATTAAATACATTAATCAGTATTTAGAAGGAGGTGGAGTATAGGGAGATCAGAGACGGGCGTATTAATATGCTGGGGTATTTTGAGGTAAAGGAGGAGGTAGTGTTAGGCCTCTTAAGTAGCATTAAGATGGAAATGTCCCCAGAGTCCGATGGAATATAGCCCAGATTATTGACAAAGGCAAGAGAAGAGATTGCTGGGACCTTGATCAATATTTTCATGTTCTCTTTAGCCACAGGCGAGGTCCCAGAGGGGCAGCCAGTATTATTCAGCTAATATTATTATCAGCCAGCTAATATTCCATTATTCAAGAAGGGAAGCAGGGATAATCCTGGAAACTATAGACCGCTGAGTTTCACATCAGTGTTAGGGAAATTATTAGGGATAGGACTTATGAACATTTGGAAAACCATGGCCCAATTAGGGAGAGAAGGCATGGCTTTGTGCAGGGCAAGTGGTGTCTTATTAACAACTGTGTTTTTTGATGAGATGACGAGGATGACTGCTGAAGGTAGAGCTGTTGGTGTTGTTTACATGTGAGGTGTTTGACAAGGTCCCTCATGGGAGGCTCATCCAGAAGATTAAGGTGCATGGGCTCTATGGATAATTGGCCATTTCAATTCAGATCTGGCTTGTCCATAGGAGACGGTGGGTAGTGGTCGAAAGGACTTATTTTAGCAGGAGGTGTGTGATTAGTGGTGTTCCGCAGGGATAATAAGATGATGAGAGGTATATATAGAGTATATAGAGTAGAAATGTCTAATACCAGAGGGTATGTATTTAAGGTGAGAGGGGGTAATTTTAAAGGAGACGTGAGGGGCAAGATTTTTTACAGAGTGGTGGGTGCCTGGAATGCCCTGTCTAGGGTGGTGGTAGAGGCAGGAAGAGACACTTACAGATGCACATGGATGTGTGGAAAGTAGAAGGATATGGACATTGTGAAGGCCAAGGAGATTGTTTAGTTGGCCATTTGATTACTGATTTAATTGGTCCGGCATAACACTGTGGGCTGTGAGCCTGTTCCTACGCCATACTGTGCAGTACTTTTCTACGGTCTATGCTCTAAGTCTTCTGATTTCCTCAGCAGCATTTTGATTTACTACTTATAATGGGCAACCTGTCATATTTTTGCTAAATTCCTGAAGGATTACATTTAAAATTTGAAATTCAAGGCACCCCATGCCAGGACATTTCCATTACCCCTGTTACTACACACTTCAGCAGTTTTCATACTACCGGCATCAGGCAAACCATTCTGTTTTCGTTCTCACTCTTTCGTCAAGTAATGGGGTTGCATTTGCCTCTCTCCAGTCTGCGGGGACAGTTCTGTCACTTGCAGAGTTTTGGAAGATCAGCTCTGCTGCTTCCACGACCTCATGAACACTCTGGATGTGAACATCAGGCCCAGGGACCAGCACAGGTTTCCTTTCACTCCTCTAACATTTCTGAGAAATTGTGTGTCTTAGCAGGATGCCCACTCCTAGGGGCAGTTTCCTCCATTTGGAGATGATTCCTCTTACTGTGGACTGATGAACACTCAGGTCTTTAGAAATGCTTTTGAACCCTTTTCCAGCTTCATGCATCTCTACAATTCTTCTTCTAAGGTCCCCTGAAAGTTGCTTTGATCGAGGCTTTGTGCACATAAACAGATCTTTCTTAAGAGCAGGTTCTGTCAGTAACCTGACTTTGTGTGTCTTTTTTATAGAGCGGGGCACCTCTACAACCCACACCTCCTGTCTCATCTCATCGACTGGAACACCTGACCCCAAATACCTTTTGTAGAAGGCATTACCCCAGAAGTTCACATACTTTTTCCAACAAATACATGTAATATTGGATCATTTTTCTCAATAAATAAATGAACAAGTATAATGTTTTATGTTATTTATTTAATGGGGTTCTCGTTATCTAGTTTTAGGACTTGTGTGAAGATCTGATCCCATTTTAGGTCATAAATAGAGAAAATTCTACAGAGTTCACAAACTTTCTTGTGCCATAACTATTGCAAAAAGATGGGAAAGAAGCTGACACAGGTTTACTGTCCATTCAGAAATCTGATGGCAGGAGGGGAAGAAGCAGTTCCTGAAACGTTGAGTATGTGTCTTCAGGCTCTTGTACCTCCTTGATGGTAGCAGTGAGAAGAGAGCCTCACCTGGGTGATGGGGAGGGGGGAACCTTAATGATGGATACTACCTTTTCGAGGCATCGCCTTTTGAAGATGTCCTTCACACTGGAGAAGCTAGTGCCCACGATGGAGCTGGTTGAGTTTACAACTTTCTGCAGCTTTTTCTGATCTTGTGCAGTGGCCCCTCCATTCCAGGTGGTGATGGAACCAGCTGGACTTCAGTGGAAGGTAGCACCTACAACAGCAGTGACTGGAGGCTTCTAGGATTTTGATCAGTAGGTTAAATGAGGAAACGGCAAAATTTTTTAAAAGTCAAAATAATGTGTAATACAGAAGGGAGCTTGGGGTTGATAGCAATCACTTGGTGTCCTAATACCCCTTAGTGATAGGGTTGTAGGTTTAGGAGGTGTTGTTTGAGTCTCTCTCAAACTTGCAACCCCATCATTAAGGGGCATGACTGAATGGTACACATAGTAATGGAGGGACGCAATATTCAAATAACTTTCCTCAAATGTATAAGCAGGACTTCTCATGGGACAGACAGTACTCGGGGAATGTTATAGAAGAGGCTGGAAAATATGATTCTGTATGATTACATCATTACTGTTGCTCGATTCAACTTAAGCACATACCTGGAAATTTGTGAGGAAGATTGTGGTGGAGCTGGGTGGGGGGTGAAATGTGTCTTTTTTTATGTCCAGATCCAATGGCTAGGTATCATTCTAGCTTTGATTACAAATTAGTTTACTGAACATACACTTAGGTCACTTTATTAGGTACACCTGCTCGTTAATGCAAGTATCTAATCAGCCAATCACATGGCAGCAACTCAGTGCATAGAAACATGCACACATGGTCAAGAGGTTCAGTTGTTGTTCAGACCAAACATCAGAATGGGGAAGAAATGTGATCTAAATGACTTTGAGCACTGAATGATTGTTGGTGCCAGATGGGGTGGTTTGACTATCTCAGAAACTGCTGATCACCTGGGATTTTCACACACAAATGTCTCTAGAGATTACAGAAAATGTTGTGGAAAACACAAAAACATCCAGTGTGTGACAGTTCTGTGGGCCTTGTTAATGAGAGAGGTCAGGGGAGAATGGCCAGACTGGTTCAAGCTGACAGGCGGGCCACAGTAACTCAAATAACAGTGGTGTGCAGAAGAGCATCCCGAACAGACAAAACTTCAAACCTTGAATTGGATGGGCTACAGTAGCAGAAGTCCAGAACAGACAATAGGGAGCTACTTTGTTAGGTAGAGGAGGTACCTAATAAAGTGGCCACTGAGTGTAAGTGGCTGGGATATCAAAATGGCACCCTATAGATCCTTAGCCTGGGTCACTGTATTACTCCTATAAATCTGGTGACTCGTTCTGATTTAAAGTTTTAGATTAACAGCATGAAGGTGTCACTGGTAAGGCTAGTAGCTGTTGATTCCTAATTGCCCTGGAGAGGGGGTTAGCAAGCTACCTACAAAATCACTGCAGTCCTTCTGGTAAAGGTGCTATTGGGGAGGGAGCTCCAGGATCTAAACTTAGCAATTTAATGACGGTGTACATTTCTCTAACAACATAGGGGAACATTTAGGCTGCTTATACGAGTCCCGCCAACTGCATCCTCCTACATTCCACTGCAGCCTATTCCCTCACTTTTCATTAACTTTGGAGGCGCTATCCCTGCACCTGTTGCTGTTCTCCTTGGCAGCAAAAATCTCAGGCTTAGGAGGTGCTGTTAGGGTCACCTAGCACACTTAGTCTTGAAGATCAGCGTGATTATTTAAGCATGAAGCCGAAAGTGGTGAAGGAGATCTTAAATGGATTTTTGTGCATCTCTATTTACTCGGGAGGCAGATGCAGAGTATATAGAGGTGAGGCATAACAGCAGTGAGGTCATGAACATATACAGATTACAGAGGAAATGGAGCTTGAATAGTGGCAGACCATAGACATCAGTGCTGGGTCCGTTGTTGTTTGTCATCTATACCAATGATCTGAATGATAATATGGTAAATTGGATCAGTGACACCAAGATTGGGGGTGTAGTGGATAATGAGGAATGATATCAAAGTTCATTGTGGGATCTAGACCAACTGGAAAAATGGGCTGAAAAAATGGCAGATGGAATTTAATGCCGATAAGTTTGAGGTGTTGCGCTTTGGGAGGACAAACCAAGATAGGACCTACACAGTGAGCAGTAGGGCACTGAAGAGTACAATAGAGCAGAGGGATCTGGGAATACAGATCCATAATTCCTTGGGAGTGATATCACAGATAGGAAGGGTTGTGAAGAGAGCTTTTCATACATTGACCTTCATAGATCAAAGTATTGAGAACAGGAATTGGGATGTTATGTTAAAGTTGTATAAAACATTGGTAAGGCCTAATTTGGAGTGTTGTGTGCAGTTCAGGTCACTGACCTACAGGAAAGATATCAATATGATTGAAAGAATGCAGAGAAAAGGTACAAGAATTTTGCCAAGAGTTGAGGACCTGAGTTATAGGGAAAGGTTGAATGCTTAGGACTTTATACCCTAGACCATAGAACAAAAGGAGATTTGACAGAGGATTACAAAATTATGATGGAAGCTGGCTTTTTCCACTGAGTTTGGGTGAGACTAGAACTAGAGGCCATGGGTGAAGGATGAAAGGTGAAATGTTTAAGGAGAATATGAGGGGGATCTTCTTCACTCAGAGGGTGGTGAGAGTGTGGAACCAGCTGCCAGTGGAAGTGGTGGATGCAGGTTCAATTTCAACACTTGAGAAATTTGGATAGGTTCATGGATGGGAGGGTATGGAGGGCTATGGTCCAGGTGTAGTTGATGGAACGAGGCCAAATAATAGTTCAGTATGGACTAGATGGGCCAAAAGGCCTGCTTCTGTGCTGTTTCTGTTCTATGACTTTATGACACAGTTTAAAGATGGGTACACACTGCAGTCACTGTGCTGATGCTAAAGGGAATGAACAGATACATGTTGCTTCACTTGCTGGGGAGTTGTTAATGGAATTGATCGTTGAGCATTTAAGAGCAAGTTCATTGATGAAGTAGCTGAAAATGGTTGAGCCCTGAGGCATTCCGACAAATGATGTCCAAGGGCTGGGATAATTGACCTTCAACTGACAAAACCACCTTTTATTCCTTTGAGAAATGACAGTTTAGGGCACACTGTTTTTATTCAGAATTCCAGCATCAGCAATTTTTTTTTGATACTACATCACAAACACGAGAAGATCTGCAGATGCTGGTCCCGATGAAGGGTCTCGTCCTGAAACGTCAACTGTACTCTTTTCCATAGATGCTGCTTGGCCGGCTGAATTCCTCCAGCATTCTGTGTGTGTTGCTTTTCATTCTACGTTCCTGGTCTAGTTACCTTTGTAGATACTTGTAACAAAACGTCCCTGTCCTTAATTTCAATATCCCACCTAATAAAAGAAAGCATCCTATTTTAAATTTTATTGATCACTCCTTCATCCTTAAAAATCTGAGGCTGTACTCTGGAATCCCTCTGCTCCTCTACAACATTATCATACCATGACTACACCATGGTCATAAAACAGGAACGAAGGCCACAGAGGATGAGTGAGTAGTTAATGTTTCTGTGTTTTTTAAACAGTTAGATATTTAGTAAATGATTCTGAATGCTAATGTTGATATTTATTTTGACAATAACACTGTGATAATCAGCAGGTGAAGGAATAATGGGAACTCTATTGGAATAAGATACTAGTCATTAAATCAGCTTTCTGTGACTCTGTGGTATGAGATAGTTCCCTCCTCCTCATGGCTGAAGTTGTTAGCAAAGACAAAGCTCAAGAACCATCACCGACTGGTGATGAAATGATTCTGTGCTCAGTAGAGCAACCCGAGTTGGATTTACATGCAGTCAATGTTTCCAGCAATCCTGTTGAATCCTTGTGGTGTATGTGCTCAGGCAGAACAGGATGAATTCTGAAATACTTTACCAATGCATTGGATCATGTTGTTGATGTCCAATGTCCTAGTCTGGACAGAAGCAGAAGCTTAAAAAAGGCAATGGAGACAACCTGCACTGTGTTTGAACACACATCCTATTCCCAAGGCACTGTTATCTGAATTTCATGTGGGAAAATGAACACTTTAACTTTCTCCACATTTCTCCTCTGGCAGGTGTCCCATTATACCTGTCGTTTTCTGAATGAAGCTTCACTCCCATCAAGAGGACCATCATGTCACTCGTGTGGAAACAGGGCCACGTTGAAAATTGAAATTGTGATATGCAGTGTTTCTGTAAAACCATTCTTTGTAGAGTAAAAATCTATAATGTTACCCACACCATTATTAAGAAAATAACACTTTACAATCAATCCCAATAAGCCTGCAAGCAATTGGTGATTCCCTTCATCACCAAAGGAGGTGGCCCATCTTTCTGCTAGAAATTGCTTTCCGCACACTAAACTTACAGCCATCACTGACACCAAATTAGCTGTGCCACACTTGCCTCACAGGGGAGATAACTGCTACTCAATGTACTGTATATTTCCTGTGTATAAGGTTCAGAAGGATAGCACTTCTCCAAGTGTGGCAAAAAAGTACACTGCTGAGGCTTGTTCAGGCATTGGTCAGACCGCACATGGACTGTTGTGAGCAGTATTGCATCCCTTGTCTAAGAAGAGATGTGCTGCCATTGGAGAAGGTCCACAGAATGATCCCAAGAATGAAAGGGTTAATATATGAGGAACATTTGGTGGCACTGGGTCTGTACTCGCTGGAGTTTAGAAGAATGAGAGAGGATTAAATTGAAACCTATCGAAGATTGAAAGGCTTAGATAGAGTGGATGTGGAGAGGATGTTTCCTATTGACCAGAGGGTGCAGTCTCAGAGAAGATGACTGCGCAAGCCAGGTAGAACAGTGAGAAGAGTTTAAAAGGAGTCAGCTTTATAGATTGGGTGCCAGTGTAGAGGGAGACAGAGTAAGAAGGCTTTGTCTCAACAGGGCTTCAGTGATAATGGGTCAAGGAGAGGTAGGTTATCTGTGAAGAATAGAAACAGGAAGTATGTGAGTGAGGCCGGTGCTCTGTACTGGGTGTCAGATGTGGGAAGACTCCCAGCCTCCTGGACAGCCACATCTATGCCAGGTGCGTAGAGCTGCAGCTCCTTAGGGACAGGGTTAGGGAACTGGAGATGCAGCTCGATGACCTTCATCTGGTCAGGGAGAGTAAGGAGGTGAGTCACAAAGGGGCCTTGCGAGACAGATAAGTGAGTAACAGTAAGGAGAGGGAAGGGGAGGAGTCAGAGGCTAGACAGTATCCCTGTGGTTGTCCCCCGTAACAATAAGTACTCCTGTTTGCCTACCTGGGGGAAGCAACAGTGGCCACGCCTCTGGCAAAGAGTCTGGCCCTGTGGCTCAGAAGGGTAGGGAAAGGAAGAGGATGGCAGCAGTGATAGGGGACTCTATAGTTAGGAGGTCAAACAGGTGATTCTGTGGATGCAAGAAAGAAACACGGATGGTAGTTTGCCTCCCAGGTGCCAGGGTCTGGAATGTTTCTGATCGCGTCCACGATATCCTGAAGTGGGAAGGAGAACAGCCAGAGGCCGTGGTACATATTGGTACCAACGACATAGGTAGGAAAAGGGAGGAGGTCCTGAAATCAGTCCACAGGGAGTTAGGAAGGAAGTTGAGAAGCAGGACCACAAAGGTAGTAATCTCGGAATTACTGCCTGTGCCACGTGACAGTGAGTATAGGAATATAAACAGGTGGAGGATAAATCTGTGGCTGAGGGATTGGAGCAGGGGGCAGGGATTCAGTTTTCTGGATCACCTTGACCTCTTTTGGGGCAGGTGTGCCCTGTACAAAAAGGACGGGTTGCACTTGAATCCCAGGGGGACCAATATCCTGGCGGGGAGGTTTGCTCAGGTTACTGGGGAAAGTTTAAACTAGGGTTGCTGGGGGGTGGAAATCAAACTGAAGAGATGGAGGAAGAGGCAATTAGCTCACAAATAGAGAAAGCTGGGAGACAGTGCGAGAGGGAGGATAAGCAGGTGATAGAGAAGGGACGCGCTCAGACTGATGCTTTGAGATGTGTCTATTTTAATGCAAGAAGTATTGTGGACAAAGCGGATGAGCTTAGAACGTGGATCAGTCCTTTCAGAAAGGACAGGGAGGGAGGCAAAAGAGGTGGGGGTGTGACACTGTTGATCAGGGATAGTGTCACAGCTGCAGAAAGGGAGGAAGTCATGGAGAGATTATCTACGGAGTTTCTGTGGGTGGAAGTTAGGAGCAGGAAGGGTTCAATAACTCTACTGGGTGTTATGATAGGGTCTTTTAAGAGACTCCTGGATAGGTACATGGAACTTAGAAAAATAGAGGGCTGTGGGTTAACCCTAGGTAATTTTGGCACAGCTTTTTGGGCCGAAGGGCCTGTATTGTGCTGTAGGTTTTCTATGTTTCTATGTAACCCTGCTCTTGTTATCTGAAGTTTGCTATAAACTAAAACACTTTTTAATTAGTAAAGGAGAAAACTGAATGAAGGGATATGAGACAAAAATAAAGTAATTATTTAATTTAATCACAGATTTATGGTTTATTAATCAAAAAGAACTGTTTAATAAACAGAAAATCTCAAATTTCTGTCATTCCTTCATTACCAAATATGTCCCTTGTCCCATCACTCATTTGTTGTTCACTGAGTGTCCGTGTGTCTGAACAACTGGTTTCTATTTCTTGCTACGTCGCGAAGAAGTACTGCAAAGCAAGAGGCAAAGACTTAGTTAGTAATTCACTTTTCTCCAGAAAAACTGAACTCTGTCATGACTGCTTCAAGGTATAGGAACACTAAGGCCATGGGTGCACAGTGGCGTAGTGGTTGGTGTAACGCTGTTACATTGTCAGCAACCATTCCACCATTGTCTGTAAGGAGCTTGCATGATCTCGCCGTGAATGTTTAGGTTTCCTCCCACAATCCAAAGATGGTAGGGCAATTGGTCACACGGGTGTAACTTAAGAACTTTTTAAAAGCTATTAATGCTTTTTGAGACGGTGATTTAGATGCATATCATATTTTTTTTTACTGAGTTAAGTATTGTATGTAATTAGTTTTGCTACAGCAAGTGTATGGGACATTGGAAAAAAAAAGTTGAATTTCCCCATGGGGATGAATAAAGTATCTATCTATCTATCTATCTAACTGGGCAGCGTGAGCTCATTGGGGTGGAAGGGCTGTTACTGCGCTGTATCTCAAATAAATGAATAAAAATCAAATGTAAGTCCCTTCTTTAGTACTGGAGAAGGATTATGCACATCTAAAAAGTGCATTGTTGCAAGGTCTGTTGGTTTCTATTGACTTTTTTTATTAATCAAAGAGGCCATAAGAAAAGATCAGCAGGCAATATAAAAGGGAACATCAAAAACTTTCATAAATAGATACATAATTAAAGTGGTGCGAAGTCATTTGAGGCTGTGGAGACTGACGTAAGAGTGAATGTCAGTTGAGTTAGGATGTAGAGGTGTTGAGAAAAGGACGTGGCAGCAAACATTTCACTTCACTCAAATTACCAACAGAGAGTATGCACCCTACATCCTGAGCAGAGCAGACATCAAGGTCTGGAGTGTGGCTGAGAGCACAGTGAGGGTTTTGGAGTGTTTCGGGTTACAAGACATAGTACAGCAGTACTGCTGTGGGGTTTTTAGAATGGTGTTACGGAGCATGATGTACCCGGGGTAGTCAAGGGTTTAAAGGCAGTAGCAATGTGGTCCGTGGGGCTGGTGAGTAGATCTGCAATTGGATACTCAAAGGGAAGTGATTCAGGGAAAAGGAAAGCTGGGGTTGAGAGGGTCAAGGGACGGATGAGGTGTATGGTAGGAAGGAAGAAATAGGCAATGAGAAAAAGCACCAGTGCCTCAGACCACACACATGAACTTATGTCTCTTGACAGAAAATTCCAAAGGTTCCCTGGTTCTCGGCATCCCTGCCAAGGAAAACATAATCCTTATACCTACCTTGAAAAGCTACAGAAGGATTTTGTATGTTTCAATGAGATCACATCTCATTGCTCTAAAGTTAATAGAATACAAGTCCAGTCAGAGTAATGTATCCTCATAAGGCTAACTAGCCAACCCAGGAATCAATCTGGTAATGATTTATTGTATTCCCTCTCTTGCAAGTATATCCTTCCCTTGGTAGGCAAATAAGACCTGTACACAACTGCATTTTCACAAGGGCTCTAAGTAGTGGAATCAAGATACCTCTATCATTGAATTCCAATCTTCTTCCAATAGATCACTTGCCTTCCTGATTGCTTGCTTCACTACCTGATTACCTGTTAACTCTCAATGATCCAGGTACAAAGTCATCCAGGCCTCTCTGAACACCAACACCTTTCAATCTCTCATCAGTTAAAAAGTATTCAACTCCTATTTTTTTCTAACGTAAGTGAATTATTTCACATTTTACCACATTATATTCCATGTGATTGCACAGTGACTTAACCTACATATAGCCCCTGAAACCTCATAGAATTCATAGCATACTAGAGCACAGAAACAGGCCTTTTTGGCCCATCTACATGCCAAACTATTAAGCTTAGTTCCATCGACCTGCATCCAGATCGTCGCCCTCCATACCTCTCTCAGCTGATGACCATGATTGTTCTTGGCAAATTTTTCTACAGAAGTGGTTTGCCATTGCCTTCTTCTGGGCAGTGTGTTTACCAGACAGGTGACCCTCAGCCATTATTGATACTGTTCAGAGATTGTCTGCCTGGCGTTAGTGGTCGCACAACCAGGACTTGTGATCTGCACCGGCTGCTCATATGACCATTCACCACTTGCAACCATGGCTTCACGTGACCCTGATCCGGAGCGCTAAGCAAGTGCTACACCTTGCCCAAGGGTGATA
Organism: Hemitrygon akajei; assembly: GCF_048418815.1. Taxonomy (NCBI): domain Eukaryota; kingdom Metazoa; phylum Chordata; class Chondrichthyes; order Myliobatiformes; family Dasyatidae; genus Hemitrygon; species Hemitrygon akajei. Next base: position 108,306,301 of record NC_133130.1, read on the forward strand.
TGCAGGATAGCAGAGGGAAGGAGAGCTCCTCACCTCCTTTGGTAGACATGTATTTCCACCCCACCACCCACCCATTCATGTACCTATCCAAATTTCTCTTAAATGTTGAAATCAAACCCACTTCCACTGGCAACTCGTTCCACACTCTCAGCACGCTCTGAGTGAAAAAATTCCCCCTCATGTTCCCCTTAAACATTTCACCTTTCACCCTTAACCCATGGCCTCCAGTTGTACTCTCACCCAATCTCAGTGGAAAAATATCCTATCTATACCCTTCATAATTTGTATATCAAAGTCAAATTCCCCCTCATTCACCTACGCTCTAGGGCATAAGGTCATAACCTATTCAACCTTTCCCTATAACTCAGGCCCTTAAGTCCTGGTAACATTCTTGTAACTTTTCTCTGCATTTTTTCAACACCTTTCCTGTAGGTTAGTGACTAGTACCGAACAGAATATCCAAATTAGGCCTCACCAACGTCTTATACAACTTCTCATAACATCCCAACTGCTGTACTCATTGTTTTGATTTATGAAGGCCAATGTGCCAAAAGCTCTCTTTATGACCATTATCTGTCTGTGGTGCCATTGTCAAGGGATTATGGATCTGTATTCCCAGATCCCTCTGTTCAACTGTACTCCTCAGTGCCCAACTGCTCAAAGTTCCCTATAATTTTATTTACAGCTGACCAATCATTGCTCTGATCAATAAATTTTTTACAAGGCCTGTGGGACTTTAATTTTTTTTCTAATATGCATACTATGAATATTGACTGAATATCGTTGGTGTTCAGCAGACCAGTGGTTATTGGAGTATAAAAGTATAAATTTTAGACTACTATTTGCTATGCATGTATCCAATTTAGTAGGAGAATGAAATCCTAAAAATGTAGAAGACAATGGTGTGTTAATGAGAGGTAGCTAAGAGATGTAGATTAGAACATGATTAAGTCAATGGGTAAAAACAACAGTGGCAAGATGTACGTGTGGTACGTGTGATACGCAACTATAGACCGATTACATATGCTAATGCAACTGGACCAGGAGATTGCCATAAAAAAATGCTGTGTCCAAAGGATCGGCGGGCAATCAGCGACTAGCTCAATGACTGTCTCAGCTTTGATTTGCAAATTAAAGTTTAACCCTTCTTGAAGAATCTTCTGCGTCTCTTGGTCATTTGTGGGGCACGAGAAACCACGACAAAATTGGCGACCGCGGCAGGACAGGAGAGACCCGCGGAAAGGAAACGGCAGATTGGGGACGCTTCCCAGTCCTCTAGGGACCCCCACAAGGCTAACAGAATTAAGGGTGCACCCAAACAAAAGGTAAGCGCTTTTTGCGACAATTTGGACTAAGAATTCTGTTGGCTTTGGGGAGGTCTTGGAGTCTCAGAAGTGTGGGACCACTGCCGAAGTATCTCTCCGGTCCAAAGAATCTGGCAGAATTGGGGGTTAACAGGAGGCTCAGAGGATTGATCAAGAACACTGCAGTGAGGGTAAGTACAAATAAGTTAATAAGAAGTTAAGTTAAGAAAAATTTCACGTGGTGTTGATAAGTCCCTGTGGATACTGCTTCGTATGAAATGAAGGTCTGAACGGGCAGGGAAAGGAAAATAGACTAGGCATAGAATTAGAGTAAATAATATTATCCAGTAAACGAACTGTGAATCTCTGAAATACCTTAAAAGAGAGAATAACATAACAGGTAAAGGAACGGCAGTAGAGATTCTGAGCAAAAAATTCCCGATAAATAAATATGAGATCACAAAAACCTCAGAAAAATGGGAAAAAGAACCAAAAACCTGGTCACAAAGTGGCCAAGAGAAGGAACGTTTGATGTAAGTTTGTGCGAAGAAATGGAGGGACTAATTAAAAATTACAAACCAAAAGATAAATCTAAGAAAAGAGGGCAAAAAAGAGAATGAGAAATGGAAGTGCTAAAACTCTTCAGAACGGAGGGAGAAAGGCTGAGGAGGACAGGTAGAATATTGATTACAAGCGAGGAAAACACTAAGGTGCTGGAGAAACAGCCTGTTAGAGAGAGAGAAAGGTACAGTGAGAAGCTGGCTTCGGCTCCGTACCCGGATGCGAAAGAAACAGAAAAACCCCCTCCCTATAATAAGGAAGGAACCCTTAAGCAGTGCCCCCTGCTGACGGAACAGCAAACATGCAGGGAGAAGTACAAGTTTGGGATAATGAGGAGGAAAAAAAACAATACGAGAAGGAAAAAAGCGGAGATATGGAAGGAGATACAGGCAGAAAGGATAAAGATGGAACAGGTACAGAGAGAAATGGAAGAAGGGATTGAACGGATGAAATACTTGAGAGAGGAAAAGGAGTATGAGGAGTATCGGTTATACTATAGAAATATACAGACTAGAGAAGAAAGTGGCTCAGCAGGGCAGGAAGAGATGAGGCATTCAAGAAGAGGTGGAAAAAAGATAGGAGATGAGAGTCTTGGAGAAACACAAGAGAGAAGGGAATCAAGCACGAGTAAGGATCATGAGGAGTCCCTGCCACAGGTGTACAGACACGGACAGGAAGAAAAAGAAGGTGACTCATTGGAGGAGCAAGAGTTAAGTGGAGAGAGAGAGAGGATGTGAGAATTTGTGGGGAAGAGGTAGGAGGCAGAAGCCTAGAAGAGCAGAAGGAGGCAGTAGGGGAGCAACTTGCGGAAGTAGAGAGAGAGCTAGATAAGTTACTGAGGGGGGATTGCCAGAGGAGATGCGAAAAATACTCCAGGGGCCAACCAAGTATTGAATCAAGACAGAAAGGAAGGACTCCACAGGGAGACCGAGGGAAGAAGAGGACCCCGGAGACATTTGTGTGGGAGGCAGTAAAGACATACCCTGAGACAGATGGGGAGTCAGGTGAGGAGGAGAGCCAGGGCAGGTGGGAAGAAGGAGGAAGAATGATGCCGTTGTTAGTAAAAGGATCAGGACAAGTGCAGTATATCCCTTGGGGATCCCAGGACCTAGAAGGGCTGAAAAACACTCTGCCCAATCTACATGAAGGAGCAGGGAAATGGATTAGAGCCTTTTAAGAAGAAACAGCGGGATGATTATTGGCTATGGGAGATTTGAAGGCACTGTTGATAAGGTTGATGGGAACCTCCAAATTTAACGAACTAATGGAAATGGCTGGCACAGTAAACTCGAACGACCCAAGAACTGATGGAGATGGGTTTGACAGAGTGAGGCAGAGGGTATGGCAGGCCCTCAGAAAGCTTTATCCACCCAAAGTGGACCCCAAAGCCTTAAAAGGGGATCCACTGGGAGACACTGAAAACCCAGCAGCCTACGTAGAAAACCAGTTGAAAAGGTGGGAGACTGGAGACTGAGCAAGAGGTGGAGAATAGCTTATTTATGACCTCACTGTTCCGACATTGCATTTTGGATGCAATGCCTCCACAAGTAAAATCCAAACTGGAGGAAGTGGTTGGGCTGACGTCAATGACCCCACAAGAACTTAGAGACCATGTAGTCCATGCGGTTGAGAAATACAAAGACAAACAAAGGTTGGCTGAGCAGCAGGAAGAGGTGCAAAGAAAGTTAATACAAATGCAGCTCGAAGAACTCAAAAAGAAGGAAAAAGAGAAAAACAAAAAGATACTGCCAGTAACCACCGGTTCGAGTACAGCCATCGAACTGGACAAAGCACTGCTATATGGAGGGACCGATCATTCTGTAAGACAAGGGCTGGAAAACCCCATGCCAATAATTGTCTTTGGGGGAGCATTCCCACAAATGCCCTATCAGGAACAGACTAAATTCAAACAGCCCAGACAGGACTGAAAGTCCCAAGGAGGGGGACAGAGGAGCTATGGGCAGAAGGGACCAGTGAGGAAACAGGGGGAAAGAGAGGTAGAGAGATTGTGCTGGGAATGTAATCAGCCAGGTCACATGAGAAGAGATTGTCCGTTTACACTATGGCCTGTCACACACCAGCAGGAACCGATAAGAAGGGAACCAAAGTTTAGCCAAGGACCAGCCCCCACAGGCCCAAGCGGACCTGTGAACCCCTATGCGAGGTATTAGGGGTGCCCCGAGAACTTGAGTGGGAAGGGACATTACCCAATGATAACAAGGGAGGCAGATGAGGAACCCATTGTTCAGGTTATGTTAGAAGGGCAACTGACACCAATGATGATAGATACTGGAGCCACGTACACTTGCGTACAGCCACAGTATGCCCTTCACCTTCCCATGTCAGGAAAGTTTATTAAGAAGGTAGGGTTCTCGGGGAAAACACAGTTGACACAGTGCACGGCTCCAGTGCGGTTGACAATGGGAAATAAAGAAATTGTTTTGCCGGTGCTAGTATTTAAAGGAACTCCGATTAATTTGTTAGGCAGAGATGCCTTATTGAAATTGGAATTAAAATTAGAATGCACCAGAAATGGGCTGAGTGTGGAAAGAGCAGGGGCTCAATTGATAGTGCAAGAAGACAAGAAGGCAAATGTCTTTTGGATAGGAGACATCGCAGATCAGCTTCAGGAAACCTGGGAAAAATGGAAAAAGGGCGTGCAGGCTATATTACCCAGGGCTGTAATGCCCAAATCTGAGCTACATTGTACAGTGATTTTTGACGAGACTCAGAACAGGGAGTTAGAGGAGAAAAGGCACCTGGAGGTATGTACCCAACAGCACCTGGAAGGGGAGGCTGTGATAATTGGAAAGCAAGGGGCAGCTTTACAAGTTAAGTGGAACACTTTTTTAGAAAAATGGTACAGGATACCGGAGGCTGCGCCCCACGTAACGTTGTTGGTAAATAAGGGATATCAGTCTAAAGACTTAGGACCTTTAGTTAAGAGTGCTGAAACCGTAACAGTGTGGAGGAAAATCACGCCAGAGGTGTGGATATCAGAAGACAACAATTGCATTAAAATAATGGTAAGTGTAGGTATGGTAGGGACAGTGAGAGAGGTCGAAATAACTCCCCACCCACACCTGCCCTTGCTGGGAAAGGAAAGAGGCCAGCAGAAAGATAAAAGGTTAGATGAGTTGCCGTCTATTCTGTGGTCACAGCATGACACGGACATAGGGAAAATAAAAACAGCTAGTCCAGTAGAAATAAAGCTGAAAAGGGGAGCAATTCCACCCAGAAGACCACAATACCCTCTAAGACCAGAAGCAGAAGAGGGAATAGCGTCGACAGTGCAGGGGTAGCTTGAAATAGGAGTGCTTAAAAGAACAAACAGTCCATGCAATACCCCGTTGCTGCCGGTCTTAAACACAGGTAAATCTAAGTGGAGATTGGTGCATGATTTGCGAACGGTAAATGATGTGGTAGAGGACTGGCCAGCGGTAGTCCCCAACCCACACACGCTTTTGACTAATGTTTCACCAGAAGCAAGTTACTTTTCAGTGATTGATTTGTGTTCGGCTTTCTTCAGCATTCCTCTAGCCGATCAGTGTCAGTATTTGTTTGCATTTACTTACAGAGGTGCTCAGTATACCTATACCAGAATGCCGCAAGGATTTAAACATTCACCACACATTTTTAATCAGGTATTGAAGGCAGACCTAGAGGGTGTGCCATTGGAAAGTACATTGTTACAGTATGTGGATGACCTGTTGATTTGCTCCCACAGTAAGGAACAGTGTGAACAGGACACTATAACTCTTAGAGAAGCTAGCGCACGGAGGACATAAAGTATCCAAAAAGAAACTGCAATTTTGCACGCAGCAAGTGGAATACGTAGGCAGGGTAATATCCAAGGGAGTGAAGGCGATAGCACCAGATCAGATTGAGGCAATAACTAAGGCCCCCAAGCCCCAGACTGTAGGGCAGATGATGACGTTTTTGGGAATGGCAGGGTACAGCTCAGATTGGATAGGAGAATATGCTGAGATTGTGGCACCTTTGAGAAAGATAATGAAAGAAGCAGGACATACAAATTTGAAGAACGGCATACAGTGGAATGGAGAGGTGGAGATAGCTTTCAATACTATTAAGTAGGAATTGCAGTCAGCACCAGCATTAGCTTTGCCTGACTACGAGAAGGTTTTTCATTTGTATGTATCCAACCGACAGGAGGGTTATGTCACAGCGGTTCTAACACAAGAGACAGGCACAGGAAAAGCAAAGCAGCTGATAGCATACTACAGTACGAGACTAGATGAGGTGGCTCGGGTATCCACCCTGTTATCAGGGATTGGCGGCGCTGTACTATGCAAATGAAAAGGCTTCATCGGTAACCCTGGGCTATCCTGTGACTCTGTACACACACCACAAAGTAGCAGAATTGCTGGAAAAAGGGAAATTTGTGCTGACGCCAGCCAGGATAGCAGTGTATCAGATGCTATTGACATTTCCAGACATAATTATACAGAGATGCACTACCAGTAATATAGCCGATTTTGTCCCTTTAGACTATGAAGGAGAACCCCATGATTGTGTAGGGAAGACGATGGCATTTGCCAAATTGAGAGCAGATTTACGGTCAGAACCACTAGAGGATGCAGATACAAAGGTTCTGTTCGTAGATGGCTCTTGTTATAGGGACTATGATGGCAATCATGCAGGGTTCTCAGTAGTGCAGCAGGATCAGTCGAGCTATAAGATTATTAGGATGGAGCCATGTCCCCAACCGTGTTCCGCCCAATTAGCAGAAATCAAAGCCCTGACAGCTGCGTGTGAAATGATGGAAGGTGAGAAAGTAGACATCTATACTGATTCGGCATATGCTCATGGGGTACGCCACTTGTTCGGGGCAGTGTGGAAGCAGAGAGGTTTTAAAAAAAGTAGCGGAGATCCCATACAACATTGTCAGCAAATTCTAGACTTAATAAAAGCCATAATGAAACCTAAAGCATTGGCTATAGTAAAATGCCAGGCACATAAAAAGGGAAATGATGTAATAACAAAGGGAAATCAAGCTGCGGACGAGGCAGCCAGAAAAGCATCTAGATGTACATCAGCTGTCATTGCCCCCCAGGTAAGCCTAACTCCAGAACCTGAGGTAGAGGACCTAATTGAAATACAAGGTAAGGCAACTTTGGCAGAACAGACAATGTGGAGAAAAAGGGGGGCCAAGCAGAACCCGGAAGGCTTGTGGAGCACAGAAGACGGTTTGTTGGTAGCGCCCACCCCTCTACTGACAATTCTGATTTCAGAAGCGCATGGGATGGACCACTGTGCAAGGGGGGGAAGTGATAAAGAAAATAAAGAAGGATGGTTTTTGGTCACCTTATTTACAGGCTTCAGTGGACTTTGTCTTGTCATAGTGCGAGGTATGCGCACTGAATAATGTTCGGAAGGGAATTACAACCCCAATAGGCCACATTCCTGTACCTGAAGGACCATTTAAACATCTAGTGATCGATTACGTAGACATGATAAAGACAGTGAGAGGGAAAAGATACATGCTGGTAGTAATTGATCGATTTAGCAGATGGGTGGAGGCGGTACCTTCAAGAGATCAAGGGGCAAAGACAGTGGTAAAATTTCTGACAAATGAAGTGATCCCAAGGTTTGGAATACCTACAGAAGTTAGCTCAGACAATGGTTCAGCTTTTATCCAGAAAGTGGTCAACTGGTACTACAGGCGCTGAGGACAAAGCAAAGATTTGGATGTGTATACCACCCTCAGTCGCAGGGCATGGTAGAGAGAATTAATGGAATCCTGAAAGCCAAACTAAACAAAATTTGTGCAGACACTAAACTTAATTGGGTCGATGCTTTACTGTTAGCATTGATGAGTTACCGCATGCAAACTAATCGAATAACATGCCTGACACCGCATGAGATGCTCACTGGGAGGCCCATGCCAGTGCCCCAGTGGAGAGGGCCGTTTAAGGGACCTAGCTTGGAACAATTGGAAATAGAATTGAAACAATACATGCAGCAGCTAACTATGATACATAGGTCTATTTATGCACAGGAAAAACAGAAAGAGCCGGAGACCGTACAAGGGGAAGGACCGATCAAACCAGGAGACCAGGTTTACGTGCGAGTTTTTCGGAGAAAGTGGAACGAGCCAGGAAGGGAAGGACCCTTTACGGTGACCAAGGCATCACCCACCGCAGTTCAGGTAGAAGGACGCTCCACCTGGTACCATCTGAACCATTGCACGAGGGCAGTCCTGCAAGGGCAATCAGGTGAAGTGTCCGAGGTAAGTGATGCGGAAGAGCAGTTAGCAAGAGACAGACAGGGGGAACAAGAAGCTGACACTGCACCGCAGCAGTTTGATCAATTAGTAAGGGAAATTTTTGATTCTGAGGACGGGCCTGAAGACCCTCAGGATGTGGTGGTGGATAGTAGGGCTTCTTCAGATAATGGGGATGAGTTGGGAATGACCAGTCGTGCCCCTGGGAACAAAGCACCCACATACTCCAGTGCAGACTTGGGAACCATTAGTGTGGCAGATATGGAATGGGACTGGTAACCTACAGAAAAGAAGTAAGAGGAGCACAACACTTGCCTCCTCGCCATGGTTAAAGACACGTACTAATCAGTGGTATCAATGGACAACTTACACGGCAGGAATGATGAAGAGACAGAATTGTTACCTGTGCTCAAGGGAAAGCCCCACTCAGCATGTAGTTCCCAGGCCGTATAACTCCTCCACCTGCACGCGGTGGCGAAGAGAGCACAGGGAACAATGCGAACGACGGTGTCCAGGTCCGATTAGGGCTTGTTTCATGAGGATTTGCGTTAAAGCAGATCCCTGCTATCAAAACTGTATGAACAATGCACCAATGTGCCCCTATTGGTGTATGTTATATCAGGCTTCCTCGCAGTTTGATCAAAGCAAGCTTGCCTCTGCATGCAATTACAGCAGACCACGGGCTATAAATTAAAGAAGCCAGACACCTACACTGCAACAGCTTATAATGCAGGACCATCTGAATTATGAATGTTTCATGCGGGTGGGCACTCACCCAGTTGGCCACGTCCGAGGCAACGGCACTCAGACATGGGATGTAACCCCAGGTAAAAGACACTTGACGAGTTCCCCTCCTCCTGAGGGTGCAATGGACTCTCAAACTATCCCATTAGCAGACACTTGGTGGCTGTGTGGAAAGGAAGGAAGTCTAAGATCTACGCTCCCCCTCAGGTGGGCAGGAACATGTACGCGTGTCATGCTGCTTCAGGAAGTTATAATGTCCCCTGAAGTACAGTCCAATGCTAACTTCCCTGAGCAGTGGACTCTGCTACGGCAGAAGAGAAAATATGATCCGGATTGACAGTATAGGGCAGCCGAGAGGTATACCTAACGAATTCAAGGCACAAAATGAGATTGCTGCAGGCTGGGAAGCTATCATACCTGTGATAGGGGTAAGCAAAAATGTTGAATGGATAAACTATATATACTACAATCAACAGAGGTACATCAACTACACCGATGATGCGCTGGAGGCCTTAGGGTAACAGCTAGATGCAACTAGCAGGGTGGCGTGGCAAAACAGACAGGTACTGGATTGGCTTTTGGCAGAAAAAGGGGGTGTGTGTGTAATGTTTGGAGAACAATGCTGCACTTTCATACTGAACAATACTAGCCCAGAAGGGTCTTTCACCAGAGCAATGAATAAATTAAAGAATCTGCGGACGGAGGTCAAACAGAATGCAGGATTTGAACATCAGTTCTTTGATTGGTTGGAAAGTAGACTCAGAGGATGGGGAGCATGGCTGACTAAAATAGCAATAACTGTCAGTATTATATTGTTGAGCTGTGCGTTTGTGCTGTGCTGTTTTCTTCCTTGTCTCAAATCTCTTGTAGTGCGTGCTGCAACCAAACAATTTCCAATGCTCGTGGCAATTACTGAAGCAAGCTTAGTGGAGAAAGAAACACTGAAAATGTATCGTTACAGCCTACAACACCTGCAGGATGAACAAGAGCAAAACGACAGTGTGGGAGTAGATTGTAAGGGCTGCTGAGTCTTTTTCCCTGTCTCAGATACAGAGGGACAGGTTTTTGGCTCAGCGGCCCAGGGTAACAGGGAGAGAATACTTTGAGGTCTTGGCGCAGAAAATTATAGTTTAACCCAAGATTTGGGAATAAGTGCTTGAGTTTATTGGGGCTTTTGTGCGCAGACTCTTAGTCTTTTCTCTGTGTGAGACCCTCTGGGATATATTGGAGTATAAAAGTATAAATTTTAGACTACTATTTGCTATGCATGTACCCAATTTAGTAGGAGAATGAAATCCTAAAAATGTAGAAGACAATGGTGTGTTAATGAGAGGTAGCTAAGAGATGTAGATTAGAACATGATTAAGTCAATGGGTAAAAACAATAGTGGCAAGATGTACGTGTGGTACGTGTGATACGCAACTATAGACCGATTACATATGCTAATGCAACTGGACCAGGAGATTGCTATAAAAAATGCTGTGTCCAAAGGATCGCCGGGCAATCAGCGACTAGCTCAATGACTGTCTCAGCTTTGATTTGCAAATTAAAGTTTAACCCTTCTTGAAGAATCTTCTGCGTCTCTTGGTCATTTGTGGGGCACGAGAAACCACGACATGGTTTATTAACTATGAGCTGCCAACTTCCATTCTGTGTTTATTGTTACAATCTGTAACTGTTATAATTGAAACTCTGACCACGTACATACAGTGAAGCTCTAAAATGTTTCAAAGTAAAGGTTGTGGTACTTTAATATTTAGAAAATTAATGGATTTTATTAACACCTAATTAATTACAGGGTACTTCACAAGTATATTAACATAGATTTCAAAAATATTTATTATTTTAGAATTATATTAACATTATATGAAAAAAATTCCAGCTACGCAGCAACAAGTGCTATGTGTGCAGGAGCATTTCAATTACTGTGCACACCTGCACAGCTTAGAGGGAACAGTGGCGCAAGTCCTACTCTGGTTTGTCCTTCCAAAGTACAATGTCTCACACTTGTCCATCTACCATTTTTCAGCCCGTTTCTGTCGCTGGTCCAGTTGCTATAGCAAGGTTTGATAGTTTTCCTCACTGTCCACCACACTCACAATTTTGGTGTCATCCAAAAAGTTACTGATCCAGTTTACTACATTAGATTCCAGATTGTTGATATAAATGACAAACAACAATGGACCCATCATCGTACATCACTAGTCACAGGCCTCCAGTCTGAAAAGCAAGTATCTACTACCAATCTCTGGCTTCTCCCACAAAACCAATGTCTAATTTAATTTACTACCCCATCCTGAATGCCAAGCCACTTAATTTTCTTGTCTAATCTCCCATGCAGGACCTTGTCGAAGGCTTTCTAGACTCTAAAAAAACTCCTGCTCTCTGTTTTCTACCTGCTAACCACTACTCAACCCATGTCGGTTTATTTTACTAAAACCATAAGCACCAATTTTATTTAATGAAATGGTACCTTGTGAAAGGCCTTCTGAAAGTCCAAAACTAAATTCTGTATGGAAGAATGACAGAGGGATAACACAGATAACTATGGGCAAGTTAGTATTATATTAGCACTAAGGAAACTATTACAAAAAAATGGAAAATACAGCATTTATCTTCACTTGGAAGAGCAGGGATTGATTAAGGATAGTCAGTAATAGCTTGGTTTATGGGAAAGACTGTTTAACAAACTTAATTGAATTGTTGAGGTAATCAAGCATATTGATGAGGAGAATAAGGTAGATGTTGTCCCCATGGACTGAGGTAAGGCATTTGATATGGTTCTGCATGGTAGGTAGATTCAGAAGAACGCAGCCCATTGGATCCAAAGCAGGCTGTCAAAGTGGATCCAAAATTGGCTTGGTAAAAAGGGGTGGGGTATGATGGTGGAGTGCTGCTTTCTGAATGGATGTCTATGACCAGTGGTGTACAACAGTGATCAGCGCTGGGCCATCCTGCTGTTTGTGATATACTCTATATTAATGAGTTAGATATCAATGTTGGAGATATGATTAGAAAGATTGCAAATGATATGAAAACTGATGGGATTGTAAAGAGCAAAGAAAATTGTCCAAGACTACAGCATGATACAGGTCAGCTGGAGAATTGGACGGAGCAGTGGCAGATGGAATTTAATCCAGACACAAGTGAGGTAATTATAGGACACAGGCAACAAACGGTAGGATCCAGAAGAGTGTTGATGAACAGACGGAAAGTGGCAGCGTAGGTGATGAGGTAGTGAGAAAACATATGGAAGTCTTGCTTTCATTGACAAAGGCACAAAGTTGAGATGCCACACACTCCAACTTTATAATAACTTGAGGTATTGTGTGCAATTCAGATCATCTCATATGGGAAGGATATGATTGAGTTGGGGAAAGTTCAGAGGAGATTCACCAAGATGTTACCTAGATTGGAGCATTACAGTTGTAAGAGGAGATTCTGATAGGCTGTGTTTATTTTCCATGGAGCAGAGGAGGATGAGGGGTGACCTGATCAGGTTATGAGAGGATAGATGATAGTGTGCAGTAATAATCTTTTCCCATGTTGGAAGTATCTAAGAGGGCATAGGCTTAAGGTGTGTGAACATACAAAATAGGAGTGGGAGTAGTCCATTTGGCCTATTGAGCCTGCTCTGCCACTCAGTAAGCTCATAGATGAATTGCCTTAGTCCCAACTCCACCTACTTCCCTTTTCCCCATAACCCTTAATTCACTCTACTATACAAAAATATCTCAAACTGTGTCTTAAATATATGTAGTGAGGTAGGAGGCTCAGATGTGATCTGACAGGATTTCTTTTTACTGTGGTTGGAGTCTGCAACATGCTGCATGAAGACATGTTCATTTTTGTTCTGTATAAGCAATTGATTAACCAACCTTGTTACAAATGCTGTTTTGTGTGTGTGTGTGTGTGTGTGTGTGTGTGTGTGTGTGTGTGTGTGTGTGTGTGTGTGTGTGTGTGTTTGTGTGTGTGTGTGTGAGTGTGTGTGTGTTTGTGTGTGTGTGTGTGTGTGTGTTTGTGTGTGTGTGTGTGAGTGTGTGTGTGTTTGTGTGAGTGTGTGTGTGTGAGTGTGTGTTTGTGTTTGTGTGAGTGTGAGTGTGTGTGTGTGTTTGTGTGAGTGTGTGTGTGTGAGTGTGAGTGTGTGTGTTTGTTTGTTTGTGTGAGTGTGTGTGTGTGTTTGTGTGTGAGTGTGTGTGTGTGTGTGTGTTTGTGTGTGTGTGTGTGAGTGTGTGTGTGTGTGGTGTGTGTGTGTGTTTGTGTGTGTGTGGTGTGTGTGTGTGTTTGTGTGTGAGTGTGTGTGTGTGTGTGTGTGTTTGTGTGTGAGTGTGTGTGTTTGTGTGTGAGTGTGTGAGTGTGTGAGTGTGTGTGTGTGTTTGTGTGTGAGTGTGTGTGTGTGTGTGTGTGTGTGTGTGTGTGTGTGTGTGTGTTTGTGTGTGAGTGTGTGAGTGTGTGTGTGTGTGTTTGTGTGTGAGTGTGTGTGTGTGTGTGTGTGTGTGTGTGTGTGTGTGTGGATACACACACACTAAATTAAGTAAGTAGTACAAAACTATTTTTTAAAGTAGTGAGGTGCTGTTCATGGATTCAATGTGCATTCCCTGTGTAAACTCTTCTTTCCTGACAGCCTTCAGATTTTATTACTCACTTTACTGAACTGTATTACTCATTTCCTCTTCCTCTTTAATTTTCCAAATTTCCAATCACCAGAAACCATCAAATAAATCCTTCCCACTTAGGTCAAATCCATATCCATTTCCCTAGTTATTCAATTTGCTGGAGCACTGATCACTTCCAAGTGCAAATGAAGCCCAAATTAACGGATCAGCTCCCTAAGTGGTGTTAGTGCCCTAAGAACCTTTGGCTTCCACACTGAGGCCCTTTTGATTACTTTTACCATGTGCCAACTTGCCTGTGGTATTATAATTTCACAGAATTGTTATAGACCAGGTACTTACTGTCCAACATTGTCCTTCCCAAAATTTTCTTGTCCATCGATTTCTTTACCTCTCCCATCAGCCAAGGCAGGAATACAGTCTCCACATCTAAAAAAATGAAGAGTTATGTGTAACTTCAGTCTGTTAGAAAATAAAGGAGCAAGCCTTGGAAATTAAGAAAATACTTAATAATTTAAAACAATTAATTATTAAAATACACAAACACCAACATATCAGCATGGTTGTGTTGGTCACTTCCCACCCAAGTAAAAATCTGGATGACCTCCTTCTCAGAGTTCAGCCTGATAGGTCATGAGTTGCAAGAAGTGAATAAATTGAAAGAGACAAATCTTTTTATGACACTTTTGATCTTAGGGCAATAAACGCTCCACATCCATCCTTCTCTCTCATGTTTGTGAAGGATGTCATAACTCACAGGCAGATGGTGATGAATACAAATTAAAAATTTCACTGAGACACAAGAGACTGCAGATGTTGGAATCTAGAGAAAATGGAAAAAGCTGGTGGACCTCAGCAATTCAGACAGCATCAACCAAGGACAGTAATTGGACAGACAATGACTTGGGTTGAAGCCCTACATTTGGACTGGTGAATCATCTGGACCTTCCAGCTAAAGGGTCTCGACCAGAAACATTGACTATCTGTCTATCCATTCATTTACTTCCATAGTTTCAGCTCGATTCACTGACTTCCTCCAAGATGTCACTGTCAATATACTGTACCTAAACGACTGGGGAAGAGGAGAGGTAATGGAGGATTATTTTCAGCTTTAGGAATGTAGGTAATGGCACAAAGGTATTTCCTCTTTCATTCTATATATTAAAAGAAAATGCTGGACATGGAAGGATTTGAACATCTTCATTCAAAACTATTCTATGAAAAACTTTAGAAGCTGATTATACCAGTGCAGTGTGAAGAAAAATATAAGTCATCCCTATAAATAGCAGCATTACTTCAAAGTTATTTAATTTAGCACACAAAGTAAGCAGAATGGGTGGTTTTGTGACCATTTTCCAGTAATTTGCTTTTAATGTTGTTGTTCTACAAGAGTCATTTTGATCAATCAGCAGCACAAGATTGTGGCTAATAGCACCAAATAATTATTCATTTCTACAAATGGGAACGGACTCCTGAACAGAGAAGATTACAACTTCCTCAATGTTAAGGGGCTTGATGAATTAGAGTCCTTTTCATTATTTGTAAAAGAGATTTCAAATTCAAGTGAAAATAGAAGGTAGGCAAATTGGGGTTAACCACATCTTCTCTTGAAATTCAAGAAAACTACAAATACTGGAAAATCTGAAACAGAAACAGAAAATGCTAGAAAAACTCAGCGGCCCAAATAGCATCCATAGAAAGAGAAACAGCTAGAATTTGGGACTTGCAACCATATATCAGAAAATGTGACCTGGTGTTTTCCTGAACACAGTAAGAATCTGATAATCTGCTACCCACTTGTTCAAAAATTTTGTGGCTCAGAATCTGCCTCACAAAACCATATGGGCTATGCTACCCTGGTTCCCACACTCCCAGCCAAAACACCAGGACCCCAGTTCTCACACTCCCAGCCAAAACACCAGGACCCCAGTTCCCACAGTCCCACCTGAAACACCAGGACCCCAGTTCCCACACTCCCACCTGAAACACCAGGACCCCAGTTCCCACAGTCCCACCTGAAACACCAGGACTCCAGTTCTCACACTCCCACCTGAAACACCAGGACCCCAGTTCTCACACTCCCACCTGAAACACCAGGACCCCAGTTCCCACAGTCCCACCTGAAACACCAGGACCCCAGTTCCCACAGTCCCACCTGAAACACCAGGACCCCAGTTCCCACACTCCCACCTGAAACACCAGGACCCCAGTTCCCACAGTCCCACCTGAAACACCAGGACCCCAGTTCTCAAACTCCCACCTGAAACACCAGGACCCCAGTTCCCACACTCCCACCTGAAACACCAGGACCCCAGTTCCCAGACTCCCACCTGAAACACCAGGACCCCAGTTCCCACACTCCCACCTGAAACACCAGGACCCCAGTTCCCACAGTCCCACCTGAAACACCAGGACCCCAGTTCCCACACTCCCACCTGAAACACCAGGACCCCAGTTCCCACAATCCCACCTGAAACACCAGGACCCCAGTTCCCACAGTCCCACCTGAAACACCAGGACCCCAGTTCCCACACTCCCACCTGAAACACCAGGACCCCAGTTCCCACACTCCCACCTGAAACACCAGGACCCCAGTTCCCACACTTCTACGCGATATACTGGGGGTTCCATTGGCAATGCCCCTTTTAAACTGACCGGGTCCTTTTTGCCGGGATTCCTTTAAACCTAATTGGGAAATTCAGGTAGAAAAAATGTTTCTATAGTAACAGAATAACATTAATTAGTCCAGAAAATCTGCTAGTACACCATCAAGTTTCTAAACATGCCAGATTATCAAATTTACTATATGAGAACATGCACTGTTATGACCCAAAGTCCTTGGTTCAAAGATCTTCACCAATATCACAGAAGTGTTACAATTAGTCTCCAAACTTGGATATGAAAGTAAATGAAGAAATTACGGTAATTAGTTATTCAGTTACCAGTTCGTCAGAAAATCCCAAGCATTTAAATTCACAGGTGAACAATGGTGGGGAACTTAATGTGTTCTTAGGTATTGGAACTCAATGCATTGGCCACATTATGGAAGTGATCCACTTAGAGCAGGGGTTCCCAACTGTTTTTATATCCTGCCATTAAGCAAGGGGTCCGTGGACCCCAGGTTGGGAACCTCTGTCTGAGAGTGAAATTCAACAGTGTAATGGAGAGGGTGCGAGTGCACAGGTGCAGTTGGGGGTCTCTATACATTCCAGCAAGACTCAAGGAGCATGTGATTTTAGTTAGGAGTGCAGGAGAGCTCTTTGGATCTAGGCAGATATACATACGTAGAATAGTACAGGCTTTCTGGCTTTTGATGCTGTGCCAACCCTTTTTACCTACTCTAAAATCAATTTAACCCTTCCCTCCATTTTTCGTTCACCCATATGGCTGTCTATGAGTCTCTTAAAAGTCCATCTCTACCACCAGAGTTTCCATGTACCAAAAACTCGATGTAAAAATAACTACCTCTAACATCCCCCTCATACCTTCCTCTAATCATCTTAAAATTATGTTCTATCATATCAGTCATTTCCACCTCTAGAAAAAGACCTTGGCTATCCACCATAACAATGCCTCTTTATCATTTTATATATGCTTATCAAGTCACCTCTCATCCTCCTTTGCTTCAAAGAGAAAAACCTTTCCTCATAAGGCATGCTCTCTAGTTCAGGCACCATGTTGGTAAATCTCCTCTGCACCCTCTCCCAATCTTCCTATGAGACAACCAGAACTAAACACAATATTCCAGATGTAGTCTAACCAGGGTTTTACAGAGCTGCAACATTACCTCACAGCTCTTGAACTCAATCTCCCAACTAATGAAAGCCAGCACATCACACACCTTCTTAACCACCCTAGCAACAGTGCGGCAACTTTGAGGGATATTTGGATGTGGATGCTAAGATCCTTCTGATCCTCCACACTAAGAATCCTGTCATTAACAATGTACTCTGCCTTCCAAGTTCCACCCTTCCTGTATTGAACACTATCTGCCACTTCTCAGCCCAGCTCTGCATCCTGTCTGTCCTTTTGTAACAACACTCTGCGTTAAATACAACATCACCAATCTTCATGTCATCTGCAAACTTACACCTCCTATTCTAAGTCATTTATAAAAATCACAAAGAGCAGGGCTCCAGAACAGATCCCTGTGGAATATCACTGGTCACCAACCTCCAGGCACAATAAGCACCATTTACAATCACTCTGTCTTCTGAAGTCAATTCTGAATCCACACAGCTAAGTTTCCTTGGATCCCATGCCTCCTGACTTGCTGAATGAGCCAACGACAAGGAACCATATCAAACATATTACTAAAATACATATACACCACATCAACTACTCTATCTTCATCAATTTGTTTTATTATTTCTTCTAATAATTCAGTCAGGCTGCTGAAGCATGTCCTGCCCTTCACAAAGCCTTGGTGACTATCTCTGATCAGACTCTACTTCTCCAAATGCTTGCAAATCATTTCTCTAAGAATCCTCTCAAATAGTTTGTCTACCACTGATGTGAGATTCAATGGTATATAAATCCCAGGATTGTACCTATTACTTTTTTTTTGAACAAAGGAATAAGATTTGCCACCATCCAATCTTCTGTAGCCAGTAAGAATGTAAAGATCATCACTGAAGGAGCAGCAATCACTTCTGATACAGTGATGATTTAATTGTCTACTGTGGACATTCCAATTTGTAATTCATACACAAAGAGCAGGGATGAGGATCTTTTAAAATGAAATGCAATGATTTTAATGGAAACAACAATACAGATGGATGGAAGGGTGCAAACACTGAAACATCAAAGATTATACAAGCGAGAAACTTAAAGTCTTATTGTACAGTGACTTGGGGTTGAACTTTTAAGCAACACACACAAAATGCTGGAGAAACTCAGCAGGCCAGGCAGCTTCTATGGAAATAAGCACAGACGACGTTTTGGGCCAAAACCCTTCAGCAGGACTGGAGAAAAAAAGATGAGGAGTAGATTTAAATGGTGTGGTGGGGAGCTCCCATCTTTTTTCTCTAGTCCTACCAAAGGGCTGTGGCCCGAAACATATATTTTACTTTTTTTTGTGTGTGTTGATTGGATTTCCAGCAACTTCAGACTTTCTCTTGTTTGTGATTGAACTTTTAATCCCATTTTGGATGCAGTAGGAAGTTGCTTTGGAAGGAGAAAGTGGACTGTTTGTGACAAAGAATGATTAGTTGGATACCATAGACTAGCAATGAGGAATAAGAAATGAGAAATAATCATTAATGGAAGAAAATGGTTATACCTCAGGGACAATGTTGACTTGATATGGAGTAGGTAGTAGAGAATGTTACAGGCAGCTTCAGAGGCCAAGTCAAGGCAGAGTTTGATAGATTCTTGTTTAATCAGAGCATGAAGGGATACGAGGAGAAGGCAGGAGATTGGGACTGAGAGGAAAATGGATCAGCCACGATGAAATGGGTGAAACAGACATGATGGACCAAAAGGTCTAATTTATGATCTTATGGTCTGAATGCAGAATATACAGGAGAGACAAGAGCAATGGTATAAGCTGAAATGCTCAGAGCATGAAGAGAAAATTGAAGCACTGACTAAATCTATTTATTGCCAAGATATACGTAACTGTAAAATATCATCAAGACAAACCTCTCTCCACAGGGTCATAAAAGTAGCCATTATTGCGAAGTGTACTGAAGACGGCAGGAATTAGATCAGCCAGATAATTTTGGGCAAATGCACGTGCTGCAATCTTGTCTGAAGTTTCTTTCTCTTTCTTCAACACTTCTTGCTGCTGTAACATGCGCCGTTTCTGCAAAATAGCACAATAGACACCAGTTTCACTGTAAAATTTCTAATACCAGATATAGACCAAAGGGAGTGACATTTGTCAGGATTATTTGAGATTTTATGAACATTTTGTGAACTTTCGTGGCAGAGCACTGAGAGCTTTGCCAACAACATTCATCATCGTGAGATCATGATTGCCTACATCATAATGACACAGCACATAACTCTGAATTATATCAATATGCTGGGGCACAGATTTATATCAAAATTCCTTGATAGTGGGTGAAACACAGAAAATAATTACTTCCTGAAAGGAGAGAAGACAAAACAGGAGTTAGTTTTTCACATTCTGAGCATCAACTTGGAGTGCCAATAGATAAACAACATCAGCAGGATCATGCTTCAAGGCATTGTACCTTGAATGATCCTTGGTAGAGGGGAGGGTTGTGCCCATGATGAAGCTGGCTAACTCTGCAGTCTATCGCAATTGTGTGCATCTGAGCCTTCATACTAGGCTCTGATACAACCAGTCAGATGCTCTCTCCTGTACATCAAATTTGTAAGAGTTTTTGGTGCCATACCAAATCTCCTCAAATTCTTAACAAGGTAGAACTGCTGGCATGCCTTCTTTGTGATTGTTTGATCTGTTGGGACCAGGATAGATCCTCCGAGACGTTGGGGACCAGGACAGATCCTCTGAGATGTTGATGCACAGGAACTTGAAGCTGCTTACCCTTGCCTCCATTAATGCCTCAATGACAACTGGTGTGTTCTCCCAACTTCCTCTCCCTGAAGTCAACAATCTGTCTTGTGAACACTGAGTGTGAGGTGTCTTGTGACACCACTCAACCAGCTGACCTTTCTCATTCCTTGTTGCCATACAAGATTCTACCAACAACAGTAGTGTCGATGGTGAATTCATAGATGGTAGTTGAGCCCTCCTTGAGCTGTGCCTGTTGACAGTGTGGTTAAGACAACCATACGTGATACCAGCTTTAATTAGTCAGAGCACTGAATACAAGAGTAGGGAAGAATTTCTCCAACTTTATTAAACAGCTAGAGTACTGTGTACAGTTCTGGTCACCATACTACAGGAAGAATTTGATAGCACAGGAGGGTTGCAGAGGAGATTCACCAAGATATTACCTGAAAAGAAGCTTCTGAGTTATGAATAGAGAATAATGAAGCAAGCTCTGTTCTCCTTGGAAAGGAGGGGGTTAAGAGAACACGACTGAGGTATGTACAGTAAAATTGTGTGGGCTATAGATAAGTAGACTGCAGGAAACATTTCTCCATATTTGAGGATATAAAACTAAAAGACATAAATTTAGAAGAAGGGACAACAGAACTAAAGAACTAAAGGGGATCCTTTTCATCCAGTCTTCACCTGAAGTGATCCTACCTTTTCCTCCCTGTAACGTCTCTCCCTTTCTTCCATGCGCTGTACTTCTGCAAGCTCTGCATTGCGAACCTCCTCAAAGTCACGTTGGAGAGCACGTAGATTCATCAACTCTTCCTCTTCCAAAACCTCCAGAAGAGCTTGTTCAATGGTTTTCCCCACCAGTACTTCCAGCATTGGTTTCACTTCAATGTCAAAGTCAAAAAGCTGCAAAAAGAAGAGACTTCAATCAGCAACAGTTAATGCAACATAAAAGCCTAAAAGCCTCTTTAACTCCACCAAACTGCTTGACAGTACTACTTCCAATCTACCAGTCTTAGTTGTCTCTTGTCAAATGATAAAGTAATATTGGCTAAACAAGAGTTCAGCTCAAAGAAGGGATGGGGATCATGATCTTTAAGATAAGGAAGGAAATGCTAACTGAATCTTGCATTTCTGGGATAAATGGGAAATCATTGGCTGGGATCAACTGTTCTGGGGACAACAAACAGAATTGTCCTTCCGTCAACTGGGAACAGCTGGTCTGATCCACCTGTCCCACTGTAAACTACGTAAACGCTTGTACTGCTGTAAACTGGGAACAGATGGCTTGATTCACCTGTCCCATTGTAAACTGGGACCAGTTGACCTGATCCCAACACACACAGAATTATGGGAAAAGAGTAGATAGGGACATTTGAGTAAATGCTGTATATTAGTTTGAGGTAATTGAATGCATTGCTGAAATAAAACCATAAAATGCTGCAAATGCACAGCAGGTCAGACAGCATTTGTTCAGGCAAAATAGTTGACATCACAGGTTAATGATATTCATCAGAACTGGGAAAGATTAAAAAACAAACAGGTCTCAAATTGAAGGGTGGAGACCAGGTGAATCCAGCTGATGCAGATATTGTTGGTGCCGTGTAAGAGAAGATGATGAACTGCTGCTGCTCACAGCTGATTCGTCTGCTGTGGAGGTGCAAACAGAGGGAGATGATAGAAACACATTACTGAATAAAGCTGAAAATAGATCTATGGAAATAAATAGGCTTGCTGACTACAGTGGGGTTTACCCCATGTTCTTATTCCAGGAAATAATTCACGATGCCTCTGAATTTAAATGTTCATGTTTGTCGTTGTGAACCTGCAAGTAGAAAGTATGGAGCTTCAAAAACCATCATGTTTGAAGTGTGTGCTTCAATATCTAGCTGGCTTGTATTGCTATTACTACTGAGTTGGATATTCTGATTAATGACTTTTCCTTTAAAGATGGAACTAATAGCTCTTTGCAAGCCAAGATGACAAATTTTTAAAAGGCAAATCAGAAATGTAGAAATGAAAACACAAGGAAATCTGCAGATGCTGGAAATTCAAACAACACACACAAAATGCTGGTGGAACGCAGCAGGCCAGGCAGCATCTATAGGGAGAAGCACTGTCGATGATTCGGGCCGAGACCCTTCGTCAGGACTAACTGAAAGGAAAGATAGTAAGAGATTTGAAAGTAGTGGGGGGAGGGGAAAATGCGAAATGATAGGAGAAGACCGGAGGGGGTGGGTTGAAGCTGAGAGCTGAAAGGGTGATTGGCAAAAGGGATACAGAGCTGGAGAAGGGAAAGGATCATGGGATGGGAGGCCTAGGGAGAAAGAAAGAGGGAGGTGAGCACCAGAGGGAGATGGAGAACAGGCAGAGTGATGGGCAGAGAGAGAGAAAAAAAAAGGAGGTGGAAAAAAACCTAAATATATCAGGGATGGGGTAAGAAGGGGAGGAGGAGCATTAACGAAAGTTAGAGAAGTCAATGTTCATGCCATCAGGTTGGAGGCTACCCAGCCGGTATATAAGGTATTGTTCCTCCAACCTGAGTGTGGCTTCATCTTGACAGTAGAGGAGGCCATGGATTAACGTACCAGAATGGGAATGGGACGTTGAATTAAAATGTGTGGCCACTGGGAGATCCTGCTTTCTCTGGCGGATTGAGCGTAGGTGTTCAGCGAAACGGTCTCCCAGTCTGCGTCAGGTCTCACCAATATATAAAAGGCCACACCAGGAGCATCGGACACAGTATACCACACCAGCCGACTCACAGGTGAAGTGTCGCCTCACCTGGAAGGACTGTCTGGGGCCCTGAATGGTGGTGAGGGAGGAAGTGTAAGGGCAGGTGTAGCACTTGTTCCGCTTACAAGGATAAGTGCCAGGAGGGAGATAGGTGGGAAGGGATGGGGGGGGGGGGTACGAGTGACTTCTCTAACTTCCATTAATGTCCCTCCTCCCCTTCTACCCCATCCCTGACATATTTAGTTGCTTGTTTTTTTCTCTCTCTCTCTGCCCATCACTCTGCCTGTTCTCCATCTCCCTCTGGTGCTCCCCTCCCTCTTTCTTTCTCCCTAGGCCTCCTGTCCCATGATCCTTTCCCTTCTCCAGCTCTGCATCCCTTTTGCCAATCACCTTTTCAGCTCTCAGCTTCATCCTACCCCCTCCGGTCTTCTCCTATCATTTCGCATTTTCCCCTCCCCCTTCTACTTTCAAATCTCTTTCTATCTTTCCTCTCAGTTAGTCCTGACGAAGGGTCTCGGCCCGAAACGTCGACAGTGCTTCTCCCTATAGATGCTGCCTGGCCTGCTGCGTTCCACCAGCACTTTGGATGTAGAAATGAAGTTGGACAATCAGGGCTTGCAAAGCTGTTTGTGGTTTTCTGTTAAAGTTATTTACCAGTTAGCATCTGAAGCTACACAATCCTGCTCATCTGTAGTTTTTCTACAGCAGACATGGAGAGAATTTAGTGTGGTGGAGCATTTACACTAAGTCTGAGAAACTAGAAGCCCCATGATGGACAAAACATGTTAGCGGTTACGAGATGATAAATTGACAATTTGAAGCTCGAGCAGACAGGAAAGAAATCATCAGTTATTATTACTATACTTTAGTTTTGGACTCATTTTCTCAAAGCAAATTATTTATTACCATATCAGGGTGATAATCTTAAAAAACATTTTCACTTACATTCCAACACGCATGACAGATCCCCATCTGTTAAACAATTTTAACATGATTTCCACCTTCACACTTAGTTAACAATTTACTTTATAAAAGACAAAGCTTTATAAACACCAACTGGTACAGTACACTAACTGACCAACACTAAACCACATGTGCAAACATACACTCTCCATATTATGCATAATATACCT
The DNA here is from genome assembly GCF_048418815.1 of Hemitrygon akajei. NCBI lineage: Eukaryota > Metazoa > Chordata > Chondrichthyes > Myliobatiformes > Dasyatidae > Hemitrygon > Hemitrygon akajei. Next base: position 108,330,120 of record NC_133130.1, read on the forward strand.
CTCCATCTTCGATCTGTGTGGCCACATCCTTGCCTGATTTTCCAGGGATAAAAAGGGGTGTTGGAGGTTTATCCAAAAATGCATCTGTTTGAGTATCAACATCGACTTCCTCTATTCGATCGCTGAGTTCTTCCAAGTACAATTCTAATCAGTATAGACATGAAAATTTACTTTAAGTCTTTTATAATGTTAATATTGTTGCAAGCTTAATATTCATACCAGGGCCTGTCTCATCACATCAGTTTTTTCATTCCCCCATGTAGATGTTACTCAATTATCCATTTGCGATTCTGGTTATAACAGGCACCAGAAATGAACCTGTCCATGACTTTGACCAACATCAACATGTATACACATCTAGGAGCTATTAGAAAACTTGCATGTTGTATTTTTACATCCAGACTACTGGTTGTGGTCATTCTGTGGATGTTACAACACTGAATCAGATCACTACAAGCAGGGGACTGAAGCTCAAATCTGTTTACAAACACCAGATTAAAACAAGTGGAGTTTCTGAGCATGTGAGAGAAAATAGCTGCAAAAGGCCTTAGTAAATAAGGAGATGGGGAATTGGATGGATGGGATTGTACTGAAGTAAATTGTGGATAAAAGATTTATTTCGAGGACTACTTAGTCTTCAATAATTTTAAGTTAGCTCATTTGTCCTTATGTGTGGGACCCATCCAGAAATGGAACGGCCTAGTGAGGTGGAGGGTGAAAAAAGAACTCATAATGATGCATTAGTAACTCCCACTGACAAACTTTTCAGTCAATGTACCACAAGGTTTGTTACAATACCCTCATGAATATCAGAAATAAGAACATAAGAAACAGAAGCAGGAATGGCCCATCTGACACTCTGAGCTTGCTCCACCATTTATCAAGGTCATGGCTGATTTTCTACCTCAGCACCTTTTTCCAGCTCTATCCCCATGCCCCTAATTCCCTTAATATCTGGAAATCTATCAGTCTGCTTTGAAATTAATCACACTCAGTTGTGATCAAGCTTCCAAATAGCCCACCCCTTATTGCCAAATTGTCTCAGGGGAAACATCCCCCTCCCCCAGCCTGGCCTGTTGAGCCTGAGGCTATTTCTCAGCTTTTGATAAAATCTCCTTTTATTCTTCAAACAGTAAGTACTACCAGCCCAATCTTTACAGACTCTCCTATTATGGCAAACTTGGCATCCCATGTCCACTCTCATGAATATGTACTGCACTGCCACTATAGCAAATACATCTATTCTTGAGTAGGGAGACATAAACTGTACAGGTACTTCAGGTGCAGTCAAAGAACATGGAACAGTACAGCACAGTACAGGCCCTTTGGCCCTTGTTGTTGTGTCAACCTTTTAACCCACTCTAACCCTTTCCTCCTATATAGCCCTCCATTTCTTATGTGCCTATCTAAGAGTCTCTTAAATGTTCTTAATGTATCTACCTCTACCACCATCCCTGACAGAGTGTTACACACACCACCACTCTGTAAAAAAAACCTTACCTCTGACATCCCCCCCTGTATATTCCTCCAATCACCTTAAAATTATGTCCCTCGTATTAGCCATTTTCATCCTGTGAAAAGGTCTCTGACTGCCCACTCAATCTATGCCTGCCTCATCATCTTGTACACCTCTATCAAGTCACCTCTCATCCTCCTTTGCTGCAAGGGGAAAAGACCAAGCTTGTTCAACCTACCCTCATTAGAAATGCTCTCTAGTCCAGCCAACATCCTGATAAATCTCTTCTGCTTCCTGTAATGAGGAGACAAGAACTGAACATAATATTCCATGTGGTCTAACGAGGGTTTTAAAGAACTGTAATATTACTTCACAGCTCTTGAACTCAATCCCCCGACTAACGAAGGCCAACACTCATACGCCTTCTAACAACCCTGTCAACCTGCACAGCTGCTTGGAGGGATCTATGTTTATGGACGCCAAGTTCCCTCTGTTTCTCCATAGTTCTAAGAATTCTGCAATTAACCCTGTATTTTGCCTTTAATCTTGACTTTCCAAAGTGAATGACTTCACACTTTTCCAGTTAAGCTCCATCTGCCACTTCTCAGCCCAGTTCTGTGCCCTGTCAATATCCTGTTGTAACCTGTGACAACCTTCTACTCTTTCCACAATTTCACCAACCTTTGTGTCATCTTCAAATTTACTAACCCACACTTCCACTCCCTCACCAAAGTCATATATAAAATTCAAAATGACTAGGGATCCCAGAACAGATCACTGGTTACCAACCTCCAGGCAGAAAATGCTCCATCTACAGTCACATGCTGATTTCTATGAGCAAGCCAATTCTGAATTCGCACAGTCAGGTTTTCCTAGATCCCGTGACTCCTGACTATTCACAATCATACTGTACGTTTCCAAATTCTCATAAAGCGTGTCTCTATGAATCTTCTCCAATAATTTGCCCACCACTGAAGTAACACTCACTGGTCTACAATTCTCAGGGTTTTCCCTACTCTTTTTCTTGAATAAAGAAATAACATTTGCCACTTATTATCATCCGGTACCCCTGTGATCAGTGAGGATGCAAAGATCATCGCTAAAGGTGAAGTAATCTCTTCCTTTGCTTGCCAGAGTAACCTGTGGTATATCCCATCCAGCCCTGGGACTTAACTATCCCAATGTCTTTCAAAAATTCCACAACATTCTCTTTCTTAACGTTGACACATTCTAGCATATCAGCCTTTTTTAAGCTGTTCTCACAAACATCAAGGACCCCTCACTGATAAATACTGAAGCAAAATATTCATTAAGGACTTACCCCTATCTCCTCTGACTCCAGACACAGGTTTCCTCAACTATCACAGATCTACCCTCACTCTAGTCATCTCCAATACTTCACATATGTGTAGAATGCCATGAGGTTTTCCTTAATCCTACTCGACAACAACTTCTCATGCCCCCTTCTAGCTCTCCTAAACCCATTCTTCAGCTCCTTCCTGGCTACCTTGCAACTCTCAAGACCCCATCTGGTCCTTGCTTCCTAAACCTTAAGCTTCTTTCTTCCTCTTGACTAGATGCTTCGCATCTCTCTTCAACCATGGTTCCTTCACCCTACCATTCTTTCCTTGCCTCATTAGATAGATAGATAGATAGATAGATAGATACTTTATTCATCCCCATGGGGAAATTCAACTTTTTTCCAATGTCCCATACACTTGTTGTAGCAAAACTAATTACATACAATACTTAACTCAGTAAAAAAAAATATGATATGCATCTAAATCACTATCTCAAAAAGCATTAATAATAGCTTTTAAAAAAGTTCTTAAGTCCTGGCGGTAGAATTGTAAAGCCTAATAGGACAAACCTATCCAGAATCCTATGCAAGTGTGCTCCCTAAACAACCTCCACATTTCTATTGTGTATTTCCATGAGTACATCTGTTCCCAATTCATGTTCCCCAAATAGCACCATAAATCCCCCTCCCCCAACTTTCCCAAACTGCAGGCTCCTATCCCTCTCCAATGCCCCATCTCAGAAATGCTCTCCCACAAGAGGTCTGACATCTATCCAGGATCACTCCCTAGTACCAGATCCAGTATGGCCTCTCCTCAAGTTGACTTGACATGTTCCTATATTGTTGCTATATAGTTCCTCTATTGTGTCAGGAACCTTTCCTGGACACATGTAACAAATTCTACCCCATCTGAACCTTTTGCACTAAGGAAATGCCAATCAATCTTAGGGAAGTTGATATGCATGATAACAACCCTATTATTTTTTCACCTTTTGAAAATCTGCTTCCTGATCTGTTCCTCCGTGTTTGTGTTGCTACTGGAGGTGGGGGGGGGGGGGGTCAATAGAAAGCTCCTAATCGACTGTTTCTCACTTCCACAACGTCCTCCCATAGCTGTGATACTACCCCTGATCAGCAATGCCATTCCTCCATCTCTTTTACCTCCCTCCCTGTCCCTTTTGAAGCATCGAAACACCAGAACATTGGGCAGCCATTTCTGCTCTTGTGACAGCCATGTCTTTGTATTAGCCACAATATCATAGTTCCATGCTCTAAGTTCATCACCCTTGTTCCTAGTGTTTCTTGCTTTAAAATGGACCTACGTCAAACAATCTTTCCGACTACAATTTTGCCCTATCAACTGGCTCTCTTCCTCACAGTCTCTATAAATACTGCATCTATCTATATAGCACCTAACACTTTGGTTCCCATCCTCCTGCCAAACTAGCTTAAACCATTCCCAACAGCTCTAGCCAATCAAAGATATTATTCCCCTCATTCAGTTGTAACCCACCCTTTTGTACAGGTCATGCCTTCCCCAGAAAAGCCCCCAATGATCCACAAACCTGAAACCCTGGCCCCTGCTCTACTTTCTCAGCCACACATTCACCTGCCTATTCTTACCCTTTCAGCTTCCTCCCTGGATCCCTAATTTCTCTCTTCAGGACTTCATCCCTTTTCCTACCTGTTACTATTGGTACCAACATGTATCATGACTTCTGGCCGCTCACCGTTCCTCTCTAAATTGATGTGGATCAGATCTGAGTCATCCCTGACCCTGGCACCTGGGGGACAACGTACTATCTGGGTGTCTCTTTCACTTCCACAGAATCTCCTGTCTGTTCCCCTAACTATTGAATCCCCTATCACCACTGCACTCCTCTTCTCCCCCCTTCTCTTTGAGCCTCAGTGTCAGAGACCCCATTCCTACAGCTTTCCACTGGTAGCTTGCTCCACCCCCCTACCAAGTATCCAAAGCAGTATACTTGTTATCAAGGGGAATGATCACACATGAGTACACTCTGCACTGTCTGATTATTCCCTGTCACTCACCTAACAATCACCCAGCTGCCTACCTCCTGCAACTTAGCGGTGACTACCTGTCTGTAGCTCCTATCTCCTGCCTCCTCATTCTTCCTAATGAGCTGTAGCCCAACCAGCTGCAACTCCAGTCCCCTAACATGATCTCTAAGGAGCTGCAGCTGAATACAGATATCTCCAGGAACTCCCACATCTGACATGAAGAACACATGTCTGACCCTGGACCCATTCTCACTGCACTAGTTAGGTCTAATAGACAAAGAAAGAAAGTGAAACTAACCAGTATCTTACTGTAACTTTCACCTCTCCTTGCCAAAGCCTCTTTGATCCTACCCTATACAATAAGACTTCCTTACTCCCCGTCATTACCACTTAATTGCCAGCTGCATATTTATGTTCACTTTCGCTACCATTTGCTTACCATTTAGCAAATACGTCGTTTTCCTACTTTGTGTAGCAAAGGGAATGACCTCACCTTTTTCAACATTCTATCATACCCACTGTGTTCTTGCTCACCCAGTCAATTTATCCACATATAACTGAAGCTTTCATAGTCACAATCCTGCCAGTTTAGAACTATAGGCAAACACAGAGATATGACAGTACAAGATTGTGAGCATCTGGATTGCAAGCATCATCCCACTGGTATGTCACCAGTGATATGTTGTCTAAGAATGATTTGTTTATTCTTGCTTTCTGTCTGACAGCCAGTTCTCAGTCCATGCCAGTATATTCCCCTAGTTCTCAATGTTCAGGAACTTCTGAGAAACCAAATGCACCAGCTCCACCGATATTCCCTTATCCATTCTATTACTCGAATCTTCAGAGAACTCCAGCAAATTAGTCAAACATGATATACCTTTCATAAATCCGTGCTGACTCTGCTCAATCGTAGTATTCTGTTCATCACACTCTTCTACCATTACAACACAGAGTCACTGAATAATACAGCATGGAAATAGCATGGAGCACCTCACCTATGTCATCCACCTATGCAAGTTCTAATGGCCTATGTCTCTCTAAACCTTTCCCATCCATGTTCCTGCCTAAATGTCTTTTAAATTTTGTAATTTTACCCACCTCTACAGCTCATTCCATGTATTCATCACCCTCTGTATGAAAAACTTGCCCCGAGATACCCTTTAAATTTTTCTCATCTTGTCCTAAATCTATGCCTTCAAGTTTTAGACTCCCCTAGCCTGGGAAAAAGACTGACCATCCACCTTATCTATATTCTACATGACCTTCCTTTACCCTTCAGCCTCCTATGCTCCAGAGAAAACAGTCCCAGCCTACTCAGTCTCTCCTAATAACTCAAGCTCTCCAGTCCTGGCAACATCCTTGTGAATCTTTTCTACATCCTCTGTAGTTTAATCACATCCTTCCTATAGCTAGGCAAACAGAACTACACACAACGCTCCAAGTGCCAGCTCACTGATATCTAGTACAGCTGTAACATGATGTCCTAACTCTCTTACCGAGTCCTCTGACCACTGAAGACAACCATGCCAAATGCTTTCTTTACTACCCTGTCTACTGTGTTACCACTTGGGGGGAACAATGCATTTGTACCCACAAATCTCTCCATTCTACAACTCTCTCCAGGGTCCTACCATTAGCTGCACATGACCTGTCCAGGCTTAACTCCCCCAAAAAAATGTTCATGATACATTCCAGCATTTTCCCTACCACTGATGTTAGACTAAAGGGTCAGTAGTTCCCTGTGTACTCTACCCTTCCTTTCTTAAAAAGTGGTGTTGTCAAATAATCTCCTATACAGCAAATCTTAATAGAAAGTCCTGTGCAGATCGATTAGACCTCATTAATCAGATTAAAGAATTGGATCAACTGTATGCTCAAACTAAGAATCCTGAACTATACAAGAAACGTGTAGAACTTCAAACTAAATTTAATCTTCTGTCTACTCAGCCTGTCGAACGCCAACTTCTTGAAAGTAAGAGTTGCTTTTACATTCATGGTGACAAATCTGGTAAATTTCTAGCCAATCAGCTGAGGCGTTCCAAAGCCAAACAACATATTACAAAGATCCGGAAGGAGAATGGAGACTTTACATCGGATCACTTAGAAATCAATGACGCATTAAAAAATTTCTATTCTCGTCTTTATTCCTCTGAATCTTTGAATGACAATATCTCTATCGATCATTTTTTAAATAATCTGAATATTCCTTTGCTTTCATCTGATTTTAAAGCCAAACTTAATGCGCCTATATCATCAGAAGAAATATCTCTTGCAATTTCTGCACTGTCCTCAGGGAAATCTCCTGGACCTGATGGGTTCCCCGTAGAATTTTATAAATCATTCTCTTCACTTCTTTCTCCTCAGTTACTCACAGTATTATCTGACTCGTTTAACTACGGCAAATTGCCACCCTCTTTTAATGAGGCATCTATTATTCTTTTATTAAAAAAGGGTAAAGACCCAACAGAGTGTTCCTTGTATAGGCTGATTTCTTTGCTTAATGTTGATGTTAAAATCTTGGCCAAAGTTTTGGCTTATAGATTAGAAACTGTTATTCCCTCTATTATTTCTGATGATCAAACTGGTTTTATTAAAAACCGTCTTCCTTTTTTTAACATTCGGCGTTTATTTAACATTTTATATTCACCTCCAACTGGGATTCCTGAATGTGTTATTTCCCTCAATGCGGAGAAAGCATTTGATCATATAGAGTGGAACTACCTTTTTGCAGTTTTAGAAAAATTTGACTTCGGTCAAAGTTTTATCTCTTGGATCAAATTGCTGTATTTGTGTCCTACTGCCTCTGTTTTAACTAATTTTCAGAAATCCCAGTTATTTAACCTCAAATGTGGCACCCGTCAGGGATGCCCTTTAAGTCCCTTTCTCTTTGATTTGGCTATAGAACCTTTGGTGATAGCTTTTCGAAATTGTCCTGAACTGACCGGGATTTGGAGAGGGGGTGTTGAGCATAAAGTTTCTCTTTATGCTGATGACTTATTACTTTTTCTTTTAAATCCGTCTACATCCTTACCTCCAATGTTTTCACTTCTTGACCAGTTTAGCCAGTTCTCTGGATATAAACTTAATTTACATAAGAGCAAACTTTTCCCAATTAATAAAGAAGCACAAGAATTAACATTTCATGATCTCCCTTTTAAAGTAGTCCACAATCAATTTACTTATCTTGGGATTACAGTCACAAGGAAGTTTAAAGATCTCTTTCGTGAAAATTTTGCCAATCTTCCATATACTATTAAACAGAGTCTGTTACAATGGTCACCTTTATCTATGTCTTTGGTAGGTCATATTAATGTTGTTAAAATGTATGTTCTCCCTAAACTTTTATATTTATTTCAATCAATCCCAATTTTTATTCCTAAATCTTTTTTTGATTCCTTAGACTCTATTATTTTGTCATATCTGTGGAAGAATAAGCGCTCTAGAATTAATAAAGGTTATCTCCAAAAATCTAAAAAAGAGGGTGGCATGGCTTAACCTAACTTCCGTTTATATTATTGGGCAGCCAATATACGTTGTGCTACCTTTTGGTCTTTTTTCCATGGCCAGCCCGAGTGCCCTAATTGGGTGGCAATGGAGTTGAGCTCCACTAAAGAATTATCTATCTCTGCACTTCTCAGCTCTGTACTCCCTAGTAGTTTGTCCAGATTAATAGTTAATCCTCTTGTTAAACACACTTTGCGTATATGGGCTCAGTTTAGGAAATTTTATGGTTTCCATGGTTTTCCCTTTTCTAGCCCTATCTTACATAACCACCTTTTTTTACCTACTACGTATGACTCAGCATTCCATGATTGGTATAGGAAGGGCATTAGACATTTTGAAGATCTTTTTATTGATAATCGCTTCGCTTCTTTTCAACAGCTCTCTGCTAAGTTCAATCTGCCCAATGCTCATTTTTTTAGATATCTCCAAATTAGACACTTTATTACTCCTTTAATCCCTAACTTCCCTGAAATGCCTGAAAAAAATGTTATGGACTTATTTCTTTCTATTAATCCACTAGGTAAAGGTTTAATATCATTTATTCGTGATAAATTAGCAGCCTTATGACGTGCCCCTGTGGAAAAAATTAAAATGGCATGGGAGCATGATTTAAATACCTCCTTATCTGATGAGACTTGGGACTCGATTCTCAAATCGGTTAATTCAACCTCTCTTTGTGCTCGCCATTGCCTTTTACAGTTTAAGATTGTTCATAGAGCCCATATGTCTAAAGCTAAATTATCTCGATTTTACCCTAACATCAGTCCGCTTTGTGATAAATGCAAAAGGGGCGAGGCCTCTCTCATTCATATGAACTGGTTTTGTCCTAGCTTGGAGAAATTTTGGAAAGATGTCTTCATAACGTTATCATATATTCTGAATCACCACCTAGAACCTAACCCTTTAATTGCTTTGTTCGGTTTCTGGGGTGAGACAGATTTACATCTGAGTTCGACTAAGTGTCGAATATTATCTTTTGCCTCTCTCCTGGCTAGACGTTTAATCCTCCTTAGATGGAGAGATGTTGCCCCGCCCACACATGCTCAATGGCTTAACGATATTATGGCCTGCTTAGACCTTGAAAAAATTCATTATTCAGTTCTTAATTCGGACTTAAAGTTCCACAAGGTCTGGGGACCTTTTATTGAGTACTTTCATAACCTTCCTCTTGACTAGGGTTTTTTTTCGGTCCCTTGCTTTCAGCTCCTTTTTCTTTTTTTTGGTAGTAGGCATTAATATCTTCTGTTGCTAAGTGTATTTACAGTTTGGGGGTTTGATTGTCCTGATTTATATTCTCTATATTGTGTTGTGGTTGGTCTGGAGTTTTTTTTTGTTGTGGGGCTTGGGGAGGATACTAATTTTACATGTCTTCAATTTGGGTGCTTTCTCAATTATCTTTCTTTGTATCATATTATTATTGTATGTTTATTTTTGCACTGTATCAAGGTTCTTCATTTTGATCTGGGTTTTTTTTATCAGTAGTTATGTAGAAAATGTATAAAAAAACTAATAAAAAAAAAAGTGGTGTTATGTTTGCTACACTCCAATTTACAGAAATCAGAGTTAAGGAACAATTCCAGAATCTATATAACTTTGGAAGGCAATGACTAAAGCATCCACTATGTCTACAGTCATCTCCTTCAAAACTCTGGGATATAGATCATCAGGTTGCTTGCATATTAAGTTAGAATCTATAAAAGCAGAGAAGGAGGAAAGGGAATAATGGAGGAAGAGGACACAGTGGATTTGGAGATCCAGTAATCAAAATCAGTTAATACTGCACCATGATATTTTCCAGGTCTGAAAATAGTGCTTCATATTACAAAATTCCAATATTAATGAATATAGACACTGCAGATGCTGCTCACAAAATGCATCGATATTTTAAGTTGCTTACCTGTTGTAATTGGTGAATGTGACACTAGATGGTGGTGTAGCACCTCTTCCAAGGTTCACGCACACTGTACCAGCTCATCTGATCCAGGCTCAGCACAACAATATTTCACATTTACCACATTCCCTGATTCCACTTGCTTTTCCACACTTCGGAAACCAAGCTTTGCCAAAGTCAACTTTGGTTCCCAACTCACTGAAATCATCCTCCCTAGCTTTGCTGGTCATCTGAATCCTCCTTAGCTGTCTCTAAGCCTGATTCCAGGATTCCAACTCACAAATCCTCTTAAAATTCAAAACATTCTCTCAAATATTCATAAACTCAGAAATCTCTCCCCAGTGCTTTCAAATCCACCAGGGACCTCAAACGATGGCATGATTGGAAGTTCCATGCTGTGCTACTCTATGACCTTTATCACAAGATCTATCTCTACTTCTCTAGTGCTCTTGAGCTTTTCCTTCAACCATTCTGGTTCTAAAACACCCTGATGCTTTTGAAAACACAGATTTGCTACTTCTCTTATAAGACTACCAATTCACAATTAGCTTGGAAATTCTGGTGGTGTCCTTAACAGGAAATCACAATTTACGATGATTCTTCTTACTTCAGGATAAAACAGAGTAATTGTAGGGGCTCTAAATGACATATCCCACTCTCCAGCCCTCCCTGCATCTAATCATGGAAGATAAAACAGTACCGAACAGGAATAGGGCCTTCAGCCCACTATGTCTACGCAGAACATGAAGCCAATTTAAACTAATCCCATCAGCTTGCACGTGGCCTTTATCCTTCTATTCTCTGCCAGTTCATGTATCTGTCTAAACGACCCTTACATATTGCTACTGGGCCTGTTTTCACCACTTCCCTAGGCAACTGTGTTAAATAAATTGCCTCGCAAATCATTAAACATTTTCCCTCTCACCTTTAAGCCTATACTCCCTAGTATTTCACAAGTCTATGCTAGGTTCTCATAATTTCATCAACTTATATCAGGTCCCTCTTCAGCTCCCAACGGTCCAGAGAAAACAATCTAAGTTTGTCCAACTAGATCTGACAGGATTTTATAGGTTTCAATGAGATCTCCTCTCATTCTTCAGTACACCAGAGAACACGGCTTTAAGTCACTCATCTCTACTCATGTCAGGCCTGACATCACCGACTGTCCTTCCTTATCAAATGAGGAGACCAAAACTTCAGGCTACCAAGGTCCTCTTACGATGAAAGCCATCAGACCATTTGACTTCCTAGTTGCTTTCTGCACAGGAACACTTGTTGTTAGTGGCTGGTGTACAGTGAAATCCAAGTCTTGTTGCATCTACTCTTTTTTTCAGTCTGCCCCAAAAACCAAAGAGGATAGATAACTGAAGCTGCCCAATCACCCAACTTGTCTAGATTATATGGCAATGTATTCATCTCGCTCACAGCTGACATCCTTCCCCCTTTCCCCAACAGGCTAGGATGACTGTGTAAACCTTTGATAATACCAAAGAGTAAACAATCAGGAAACCTGTTAAGAAAGTAAAATCTGTACTTCAAATCGTTCTGAATGAAATTAAAAGCAGTTGCCCAGAACAGTGAGAACAGATACTGTGTTGAACGGATCCCTACCTGTTTGTACCTCGGTGTGTATCCTGCCCTCTATAGGCAGTGGTGTTGTGGCTCGCAGCTGAGCTTTGGCTCGTCTCCTGGCAACAGTCCTCCTCTGCATTTCTTGCTGTCGCTGGATCTCAATAGGGTCAGGCTGGGCTGTCTATTGGTTTGGTAAGATGTGAAAAGTACATGTTTTATGGGTGCTTGTTCTTTTCGAAAAGAAACATACCATTAAAATACACATTAAAGAAGCTCAGTGATACTGAACACATCTACAAGCTTGAAAAGCTTTCATCAAACTACTGCATTATCTAACCACTCTCTGTTTGATATTATAGTCTTTTTTTTTGCACTTGCCTCAAATTGTGCTTTACCCACAATTCACAAAACAAAAGACTTGCGTCAGGAACACCTTTCATTGCAACTATAACTAAGTCACATCAGCCTTTTACAATCTTCAATGGTCACTCAATAAAGCAAAATGTGCACAAATATGCAGAAATGAAATAGTGCAGCTTAACGGTACAACAGTTCATGCAGCTCACAGCTGCAGTCTCACAACTCCAGAGAAGAAAAGCAGAAAATAGGGGAAACACATCTGTGGGAAAGGAAACAGAAACAACATTTCAGGTCCCCGACCATATGCTGGAACTGGGATGAAGCTAAAATAGAGAACCTGCAGAGAAGACGGTGGGAGATGAAAATTGGCTGCCTCCAGTATCTAATGAAGTGGCCACTCAGTGTATGTTTATGAACTTCTGCAGCTGTAGCCCCTCCACTTCAAGGTTCAATGTGTTGTGTATTCAGAGATGCTTTTCTCCACAATACTGTTGTAACTTGTGGTTATTTGAGCTGCTGTCTCCTTCCTGTCAGCCTGAACCAACCTGGCCATTCTCCTCTGACCTCTTTCATTAGCACGGCACTTTTTCCCATAGAACTGACGCTCACTGTATTTTTTTTCTTTTGCACCATTCTCTTTAAACTCTACAAATTGCTGTGCATGAAAATCCCAGGAGATCAGCAGTTTCTGAGAAACTCAAACCACCTCGCCTGGTACCAAAAGTCATTCCACAGTCAAAGTCACTTAGGTCACATTGCTTCCCTATTCTGATGTTTGGTCTGAACAAATGAAACTCTGGACCTTTCCAATGCTTTCTTGTGAAAGAAGGTGGGGTGGGGGAAAGTCGGTGCTTTGCTGCTGCTTGTGCAAGGGAGGGAGGAGTGGGGGGGCTTTGGGGTTCTAACTTTTTAACTGTCACTCATTCTTTGGGGCACCCTTCTGTTCTTGTGGATGTCTACAAAGACAAAGAATTTCAGGATGTATATTGTATACACTTCTCTTATATTAAACTATTGAACTATGTCTGCATGCTTTTATGCATTGAGTTGCATGAAGTTGAGTAGTTGAGTAGAGGGGAAAGCATGACCCAAGAAGGTATTTCAAAGCTTTTTGGTCAACACTTTATTAAAGACTAAAAAGTAGAGTGAACAAGGCAGTCTTTCTCTCTCTCATTTACTACAGCCTAACTCACAGACATATCTTATAGTCCTGCAAGGTAAAACACAAAACTGCATCGTCAGCCTGCACCCATTTCACCTTATCTCATTCAATCACAGAAGCTATCTGATTCATCTTTCCTGCCACCTTCTCAGTAATTTAAAATTGCCATTTTATCTTTGATACGTTGGTTTGCTTCTCTCTGCACAGCTGCTGAGTACTTCCAGCAGTTCCTGCTTTTATTTCATGTTTCCAGGATTCAGTTACTCTTTGTTTGACTTTAACAGTGCTGGAGATTTGGGGTTGGTGCAGATTGTGTGGAGTTTGCACACTCTCACTGAGTTGCTACTCCTTCCCATCACCATCCCAAGGGCTCCATTCCTCCCAGTTCCCAGAGACACACTGGCAGTTAAATGGTCACTGCAAATCACCACTTGTGTAGGTAGATAGCAAAAAAGATCAAAGGGATCTCTGTGGCTATGTAAATGATTAGTTGCTGAGGGAAAATGAGATTAATGGGACTGGTATGCCGGAAGCCAGCACAGCTCGATGGACTGAATGGACTCCTTCTATGCCATAATAAGGTTAGACACTGATAGTCCGAATAATATCCGCTAATACTTGCACTCTATGTGGATTTCCTCCCACTGTAATTTTGGCTTCCTATCCTTCTTAGATTCATTGTTATAAAGCACAGAAACAGACCCTTCAGCCCAATACACCATGTTGACCAAGTTGTGTACATTAGCTAGTTCCATTTGAATATGTTTGGCCTTTCCCACCCACATATCTTTTAAATGCTGCAACATCAGGGTGCCCAACCTGGGATCCTTGGACTCCTTGCTTAGTGGTATTTGTCCATGGCCAAAAAAAAGGTTTGAGAGCCCCTTCTGCAGCAGCTCATTCCACATAGTCGGCACCAAATACATCACAATTGCCTACTTCACCCTCATGTAAGCAAACAAAACATACAGAAATTACCAGATGGGCTCAATGCCTTTCATGCACACTTTAAAAGGGAGAATAAAACTACACCTGCGTGAATCCCCACAGCATCTGGTGACCCAGTAATCTCTTTCTCAGAGGAACATCTTTCAAGAGGGTGAACCCTCGCGAGGCATCAAGCTCTAATGGTGTACCTGATAGGGCACTGAAAACCTCTGCTAACCAACTGGCAAAAGTGGTCAAGGATATCGTCAATGTGTCACTACTGCAATCGGAGGTTCCCACCTGCTTCAAACGGGCGATAATCATACCAGTACTCAAGAAGACCAGGATGAGCTGCCACAAGGACTATTGCCCAGTGGCACCCACATCTACTGTGGTAAAGTGGTTTAAGAGGTTGATCATGGCCAGAATCAACTCCTGTCTCAGCGTGACATGGGTCTGCTGCAATTTGCCTATCGCCACAATAGGTCAACAGTGCATGCAATCTCCACAGCCACACTGGTGGCTCCACACTGGTGCACCTCAAGGATATGTACTTAGCCTAGTGCTCTACTCTCTCTACTCTCACCACTGTGTGGCCAGGCACAGCTCAAACACCATCTATAAACTTGCTGACAATACAACTATTGTTGACAGAACTTCAGATGGTGATGAGGAGGCGTACGGGAACGAGGTAGATCAGCTGGTTGAGTGGTGTCACAGCAACAACCTTGCACTCAATGTCAATAAGATCAAGAAAATAATTGAAGAAAGTTGAGGGAACACATACCAGTCCTCACTGAGGGATCTGAAGTGAAAGGGTGAACATTTTCAAGTTCCTGAGTGTCAACATCTCTGAGGATCTATACTGAGCCCAATATATTGACACAATTTCAAAGAAGGTAATATTTCATTAGGAATTTGATGAAAATTGATATGTCACCAAAGACCCTTGCAAGTTTTTACGTATGTACTGTGGAGAACATTCTAACTGGTTGCATTATCGTCTAGTATGGAGGGGCCACTGCACAGGATCGGAAAAAGCTACAGGAAGTTGTAAACTCAGCCAGCTCCATCATTGGTACTAGCCTTCCCAGCATCCAGGACACCTTCAAAAGGAGATGCCTCAGAATAGTACCATCCATCATTAAGGACCCCATCACCAAGGAAATGTCCTCTTCCCATCGCTACCATCAAGGAAGAGATGCAGGAGCCTGAAGGCATGCACTCATCATTTCAGAAACAGCTTTTTCCCCTTCTCTATCAGATTTCTGAATGGACAATGAAGTCATGCACACTACCTCTGTACTTCTCCCCTCTCTTTTCACACTAGTTATTTAATTTAATTTTCTTCTTTTTATATAGATCTTAGGTGCTAAGTTAAAGGACAGAACCTCGAGGGTTGAGATTTCAGAATTGCTACCCATGTTACGAGCTAGTGAGGCCAGACTAGGAAGATTATACATGGCTAAGGAGTTGGTGTAAGATTTTTAGATCATTGGCTCTCTTCCAGGAAAGGTGGGACCTGTACAGACGGGATGGCTTGCACCTGAATTGAAGGGGGACTAATATGCTAATGGGAAGGTTTGTTAATGCTGCCTGGTGGGGTTTAAACTAGAGTTGCAGTGGGATGGGAACCATAGTGCCAGGGTACAGATAGTGGAGAGGCTGTGGAGGCAAATTTTGGTAAGACCTCAGAAAAAGTTAGGAATCAAAAAGTTGAGCATGATGCAACTAGTGTCCTGAGATGCCTATATTTCAATGTAAGAAGTATTGTAGGAAAGGTGGATAATACTGCTGAAGATGAACTAGTTGGTTTACAAACAGAGGAGAGGCTATTGATAGGGCAAAATTGCAGTCAACAGGATGAGTTGCAACATAAAAGGCAGACAAAATCAAAAAGGATGGAAGGTGTTACATTTGAATGCACAAAGCACATGGAATAAAGTAGATGAATTTGCAGCACAGTTGCAGATTGGAAGGTATGATGTTGTAAGCATGGCTGAAAGATTATAGATGGGAGCTTAATATCCAAGCGTACACATTGTTCCGAAAGGGCAGGCAGGAAGGCAGAGGGGGCAGTGTTGCTCTGTTGGTAAAAAAAAATTAAGTCATTAGAAAGAGGTGATATAGAGTTATAAGGTGTTGAATCATTTTGGATAGAGCTAAGGAACTGGAAGGGACCCTGATGGGAGCTCAATACAGACCCCAAACAGTAGTGAGGGTGTGCCCTCCAAGTTACAATAGGAGACAGAAAATGCACTCCCAAAGGGCAATGTTACAATAGACATGGGGGAGATCAATATGTAGATAAATTGAGAAAATCAGGTTGGTGCTGGATTCCAGGAGGGGGAATTTCTAGAGTGCCCATGATGGATTTTTAGAACAGATGGTGTTTGAGCCCACTAAGGGATCAGCTATTCTGGACTGGGTGTTGTGCAATGAACCAGAATTGATTAGAGAGCTTAAGGTAAAAGAACCCTTAGGAGCAAGTGATCATAAAATGACCAAATTCACCCTGAAATTTGAGAAGCTAGAGTCAGATGTGTAGTATTACTGTGGAGTTAAGGGAAGTAAAAAAGCATGAGAGAGGAGTTGGCCAGAATTGATTAGAAAAGAACACTGGCAGGGATGACAGCAGAGCAGCAATGGCTGGAATTTCTGTAAACAATTCGGGAGGCACAGGATATATACATTCCAAAGAGGAAGAAGTATTCTAAAGGCAAGATGACACAACTGTGGCTAACAAGAGAAGTCAAAGCCAACACAAAAGTCAAAGAGAGGGCATATAGTAGAGGGATTGGGAAGCTTTTAAAAATCAACAGAAGGCAACTCAAAAAGTCATTCAGAAGGTAAAGATGGAATACAAAGGTAAGCTAGCCAATAATATTAAAGAGGATACCAAAAGTTTCTTCAGATACATGAAGTGTAAAAGAGACTGCTGGAAAACGATGCTGGAGAGATAGTAATGAGGGACAAGGAAATGGGGGGCAAATTGAATAAGTATTTTGCATCTGTCTTCATGGTGGAAGACACTAGCAGTATGGTGAAAGTTCCAGGTGTCAGGCATCACGAAGTGTGTGAAGTTGCCATAACATGAGAAAAGGTTCTTGGGAAACTGAAAGGTCTGAAAGTAGATAAGTCACCAAGACCAGATGATGTACACTTCAGAGTTCAAAAGAGATGGCTGAATAGATCATAGAGGCATTAGGAATGACCTTTCAAGAACCACTAGATTCTGGAAGACTGAAAAATTGCAGATGTCACTCCATTCTTCAAGAAGTGAGAGAGACAGAAGAAAGTAAACTATAGGCCAGTTAGTCTGACTTCTCTCAGTGAGAATACTGAGGTGCAAAAGGACATGGAAGTCCATGTGCAGGATTCCCTAAAGGTTAATTTGCAGGTTGAGTCTCTGGTGAAGAAGGCAAATGCAATGATAGCATTCATTTCAAGAGGACTAGAATATAAAAGCAAGGACATTATGTTGAGACATTTTAAAGAACTGGTAAGGACTCACTTGGGGTATTGTGAGCAGTTTTGGGCCCCTATCTTAGGATGTGTTGAAACTGGAGAGGGTACAAAGGAGGTTCATGAAAATGATTCCAGGATTGAATAATTATATGAAGAGCATTTGATGGCTCTGGGCCTGTATTCACTAGAATTCAGAAGAATGAGGGGGTGACCTCACTGAAACTAATCGAATGGTGAAAGGCCTTGAAAGAGTGGATGCGAAGAAGATGTTTCCTTTAGTTGGAGTGCCTAAGACCAGAGGGCACAGCCTCAGAATACAGGGGTGTCCTTTTAACATGGAGATGAGGAGAAATTTCTTTAGCCAGAGAGTAGTGAATCTGTGAAATACTTGCCACAGGCAGCTGTGGAAGCCAAGTTTTTATTTATATTTAAGGCAGAGGTTGATAGATTCTGGATTAGTCAGGGCATGAAGGGATACGGGGAGAAGTTAGAAGATTATGGCTGACAGTAAAATCGGATCAGCCATGATGAAATGGCAGAGCAGACTTGATGGGCCAGATGACCTAATTCTGCTCCTATGTCTTGTGGTCTTATTATAATTTATAGTTTATTATGTATTGCAATGTACTGTTGCCATAAAACAACAAATTTCAGGACATACACCAGTGATATTAAACCTGATTCCGATATTCTAACATTCTTTTTATTTGATCCATTTTCTTATATCCATATTCAGAAACTGTCCGTTCTCAAACATGGCCAACCAAATGCTAATTATTAAAAATCATTTTTTTCTCTTTCCCTCTGGAAATTAAGCCTAAAGCTTTGCATTCTGCCATTACTTTAGTAAGTTACATTATTCACAGACAGTTTTATGCCTCTGTCCCATTCAATTTCATTCTTTCCCATGAATAAGTGAGTAGAATTGAATTTTACTTTGCTGCTTATGTATCCACACTTTAAGTATGTTTACTACTTCATTGCTGTCCTCTTCAATGTAGTATCAGCTCAATGACCTCCAGTTCTTGAGTTTTATTACTCATCGATTAAAGTTTTTAACATTATGAGAGGCATGGACAGAGTAGGCAGATTGTATCTTTTTTCCAGGGTCAAAATGTCGAATACTAAAGAGCATGCACTTAAAGTGAGGAGAGGGAAGTTCAAAGAAAACGTGGAGGGTGAGTTTTTTTTACAGAGAGACTGCTGAGTTGCTGGAATGTGCTGTCACCCAGGGGTGGTTGTGGAAGCAAATACAACAGAGACATTCAGAAGTGTTTTAGGTATGTTGATGAATATGCAGAGATGGAGGAATATACATTGGTACAGTAATCTAGAATACTATTCAAGGTTCAAAGTTCAAACAGTACAAGTCCAGTTCACAGGTTCAATGGCAGGGGAGCTGTGTGGCCCCGGCTGTTGCAGGGACAAGACTCTTATGCCATGGGGTCGTCTGTTGCAGCCACCCAGGGAAGAAGGCACTGAAGCCGCTGTGAAAGAGAGCTGCAGACCATGCTGGGTTGGGGGCTGGCCCTTCCATTGGTGGAAGACGAGTTGGACTACGTTCATCTGCAGCTGCACCAGCGTGTGATGAGGACTGCTGCACCATTAATCTTCAGGACATGAGATTCAGGGTGTTGCACTATATATATTTTTGGTGACTATTATCTTTTTCTGTTATTGCTAAATGTGCTGCTTTGTGCTGTGTGACTGTTGGTACTGTGTTTTGCACCTTGGCACAGAGGTACCGTGCTTTGTTTGGCCGTATTCATATGTATGACTGAATGACAATTAAACTTGAACTTGAATACAGACATTGTGTAGATAGAAAACATGGAAAAAACATAGAAAATAGGTGCAGGAGTAGGCCATTTGGCCCTTCAAGCCTGCACCGCCATCCAGTATGATCATGGCTGATCATCCAACTCAGAACCCTGTACCTGCTTTCTCTCCATACCCCCTGATCCCTTTAGCCACAAGGGCCATATCTGCCTCCCTCTTAAATATAGCCAATGAACCAACCTCAACTGTTTCCTGTGGCAGAGAATTACACAGATTCACCACTCTCTGTGTGAAGAAGTTTTTCCTCATCTCCCCTTTATCCTTAAACTGTGATCCCTCGTTCTGGACTTCCCCAGAATATAGAAGGGATTAACTTAGTTTTGCATTTAATTAGTTCGGCACATCATCGTGGACTGAAGGGCCTGTTCGTGTGCGACATCAATCTATATTCTACATCCTGAAACTGACAATAAAGGCTTTTAGCACGCTGTCCTTTATCACGAGATGAAAAGTTGAGACGTTATGCTGTAATTGTACAGTCATTGTTGAGGCTGCGTGTACAGTTTTGGTTACCCTGTTATAGGAAAGAGATGGCTAAACTGGACAGGATGCCAAAGGATTTACAAGGATGTTGTAGAAGGCCTGAGTTATAGGGAGAGGGTGGTCAGGCTGGGTCTTTATTCCCTGGAACAGAGGAGAATTACAGAAGAACCTATAAAAGTGCTTAAAATTATGACAGCATTGATAAGGTGAATCTAAGAGTCTTTCCCAGGGTAGGGGAGTCCACATCTAGGGGGCATAGATTTAGAGTGAGTGGGGAAAGATTTAAAAGGGAACCGAAGGGCAACTTATTTTTGCCGAGGGTGTTGAATATGAAATGAGCAGCCAGACAAAGTGGTTGAGACAGGTATAATAGAAATGCTTAAGAAGCAGTTGGATAGGTATATGGGACAGAGAGCCTACAGGGAGATGGGCCAAACACAGGAAATTGGGACTTGCTGGGTTGGCATCATGGCCTCCATAGACTGGGTGGGCTGAAGGATCTTTATCTGTGCTGTATTCCTCTATAACACTATGACTCTATGGCTCTACTGCTTTCTGACAAATAAACCTCAATCAACTTTTTTGTTCTTTGGTGGTATTCTTCACATCTCTTCTGTTCCTGGTCCAGATTAGTTCAATACCTTCTATGCTCGATTTGACCAGGAAGGAAGCATTGTGCACCCCCATGTCTCCCGATGATCCTTTGGTCTCAGTGTCTGAAGAAGACATGAGGGCTGACATCAAGAGAGTGAATCTAAGGAAAGCATCCAGTCTGGACGGAGTACCAGGCCGAGTACTGAAGACCTGTGTGAGCAACTGGCTGGTGTATTCACAGATATCTTCAAGCTCTCGCTCCAGCAGTGTGTGGTACCCACCTGCTTCACGAAGGCTTCAATCGTATCAGTGCCCAAGAAGAATGTGGTAACCTGTCTAAATGACTATTGCCCAGTGGCACTGACATCCACAGTGATGTAGTGTTTTGAGAGGCTGGTGTTGAAACATATCTGCTCCTGTCTGAGTGGCGACTTGGATCCACTCCAATTCACCTAGCGGAGCAACGGGTTTACAGCAGATGCTATCTTGTTGGCTCTTCACACAACTCTAGAACATCTAGACAGCAAAGACATATACATCAGGATGCTCTTTATTGATTACAGCTCTGTATTTAACACCATCATCCCTTCAAAAATAATCAGCAAACTCCAAGACCTGGGCCTCAATACCCCCTTGTGCAATTAGATCCAGGATTTCCATTACTTGTAAACACCAGTCAGTCTGTTTGGATCGGCAAAAATATCTTCTCCACAATCTTCATCAGCACAGGAGTACTACAGGGATGTCTACCTAGCCCCCTGCTCTATCTGCTTTACACCTAAGTACAGCTCCAACACCATTTACAAGTTTGCTGATGACACCACTGTTGTGGGTTGTATCAAAGGGGATGACGAATCAGCATACAGGAGGGAGATTGAAAATTTGGCTGAGTGGTGTAATAACAACAACCTCTCACTCAATGTCAATAAGACCAAGATCTGATAGTAGACTTTAAGAGAGGAAAACCAGAGGTCCATGAGCCAGTAATCACCAGAGGATCAGAGGTGGAGAGGGTGGGTAACTTTAAATTTCTGTGTGTCACTATCTCAGAGGACCTATCTTGGACCCATCATATAACTGTGAAGAAAGCACAACAACGCCTCTACTTCCTCAGGAGTATGCAGAGAATCAGCATGTCATAGCAAACTTCTATAGACGTATGGTGGAATATGTGCCTACTGGCTGCATTATAGCCTGGTATGGGAACACCTTTGATTGGGAAATCCTACAAAAGGCAGTGGATTTGGCTCAGTACGTCACAGGTAAAATCCTCCCAACCATTGAGTATATCTACACAAAACATTGCTATGAAAAGCAGTACCCATCATCAAAGATCCTCACCACCCAGACCATGCTCTTTTCTCACTGCTGCCATCAGGTAGAAGATACAGGAGCCTCAGGACTTGCACCACCACGTTCATGAACAGTTATTACTCCTCAACCAACAGGCTCTTGAACAAAAGGGGATAACTAAACTCATTTATCTGTTAGTTCACACTCATTATCTATTGCTATTTATATCTGCATTTGCATAACTTGTTTACAGTTTACAGTTCCTGATGTTTACAATTTACAGATACTGCTTACAATTACTGTTCTAATTTGCTAAGATCTACTGTTCAGATTTGCTAAATACGCTCGTAGAGTAAGAAGGTCAGGCTGTAAGTGGAGACACGTATGTACTCTGATAATAAAATTTACTTTGAACCCAATTCAGAACGTGCATCTACTGTATTTGTCACATGCCTCCTGAGTATTTCATCATTGGTCCTGAATTTTTTTTACCACAATTATACTGCTTTGCACGCATACCTCAATAGGTTAATTAAATATACCCAACAGTTTACAAATCAGAACTTTTTTATAAATTATATTCTCCAACTCTAATTGTTTTTATTATCTGATCTTTTAATAAAGATTCTGAATCATAACAGTTACTGATGCTTATCTAATTGTCTTCTTTTTTAAGGTAAGAATTGTACAATTTTGTTTATGGCTCCCAGCATTATTCTGCTTTTTTATACAATGTTTATATTCTCTGTTTTGACACAATACAAGGAGCTATAGTTTGTAAGTACATTCCGTATTTCCTTTTGCTCCACTTTAACTTTGTTGTTTGACTCCTGTGCTTGAAAGTTCCTGTTATGTTTTTCACCAAAATCTATGACAGAACACCCTGCCTCAATGTCCCTGCATTTCCAAGCAAAGTCACTTTCATATCCCAATTCCTCTTAGCTATTTACGCACTGACAGAATACTTACTGTTTTATTTTACATGTTCATACTCTCAATTCATACTTTTACTTTGCTAAACTCATGATACTGCATTTCTTATCCTGTACTGTTTCTGTTTCAAATATATCTTACCTTCATCTTTTTAGCTATTCATTCCCCATTAGTTTATCACCTTTAGTGAAACTTCTTCCACCAAACAGATTTCTCTTTTAAATACTGCCCACTGTTGTTCTGCCTCTTTGTCAACATCCTCCTCCACAGTTTAAAAGATGGGAGAAAATCTCAGCCTACCTTAAACACTTATACCTGTGTTCTAGATTTAAACATGTCTTAAAGCACTAACTATAGAGATTCTTATCTGGAATTACCTGTACTTAGCTGTGAGTAGAATTTTTGATTCAGTCTGTGCACCACCAGTATAGGAAAATTAATCTGGTTGAGATTTTAACTTTCCTAATATTGTTTGTCATCTCCGTAGCTCAAAGGGTTAAGATGGGGTGGAGTTTGTCACGTGTGTTCAGGAAGGTTCCCTGACACAGTTTGTAGATAAGCCAACTAGAGAGAAGGCTGTACTTGATCTGGTATTGGGAAATGAACCTGGTCAGGTGTCAGATCTCTCGGTGGGAGAGCATTTTGGAGATAGTGACTACAACTCTATCTCATCTCATCTAACTCTAAGTCTATCTCTATCTCATCATAGTGCTGGAGAGGGATAGGAGCAGACAATTTGGGAAAACATTTAATTGGGGTGAGGGAAATATGATGCTAGTAGGCAGGAACTTGGAAGCATACATTGGGAGCAGATGTTCTCAGGGAAACGCATGGCAGGAATGTAGCAAATGTTAACAGAATATTTGCATGGAGTTCTGCATAGTGGATGTAGTGTATATGTTCCATTGAGGCAGGGAGAGGATGGTAGGGTTAAAGAACCATGCTATACAAAGAATGTAGAAAATCTAGTTAAGAAGAAAAGCTTACGAAAAGTTCAAGAAACTAGGTACTGTTAAACCTCGAGAAAATTACAAAGTTGCTAGGAAGGAGCTTAAGAGTGGAATTAGGAGAGCCAGAAGGGGCCATGAGAAGGCCTTGGTGAGCAGGATTAAGGAAAACCCAAGGCATTCTACAAGTATGTGAAGAGCAAGAGGATAAGACGTGAGAGAATAGGACCAATCAGGTGCGATAGTGGAAATGTGTGCATGGAGTCGGAGGAGGTAGCAGAGGTACTTAAGAATACTTTGCTTCAGTATTCACCAGGGAAAAAGACCTTGGTAATTGTGGGGATGACTTACAGCAGACTGAAATGCTTAAGCATATAGACATTAAGATTAAGTCACCGGGACTGGATGAGATATACCCCAGTCTACTGGGGGAAGCAAGGGAGGAGATTGCTGAGCCTCCTGTGATGATATTTGCATCATTAATAGGGATGGGAGAAGTATAAAGGGTTGCAAATGTTGTTCCCAAAGGGAGTAGAGATAACCCAGAAAATTATAGTCCAGTGAGTCTTACTTCAGTGGTGGGCAAGTAGTTGGAGAAGATCCTGAGAGGCAGAATTTGGAGAAGGGCAGGTTGTGCCTTATGAGCCTGACTGAATTCTTTGAGGATGTAACAAAACACATTGATGAAGGTAGAGCAGTGGATGTATATGGATTTAGGCAAGGCTCCTTCAGAAAGTAAGGAGATATGGGATCCAAGGAGACCTTGCTTTGTGGATCCAGAATTGGCTTGCCCACAAAAGGCAAAGGGTGGTTGTAGTTGGGTCATATTCTACATGGAGGCCGATGACTAGTGGTGTTCTGCAGGGATCCGTTCTGGGACCCTTCCTCTTTGTAATTTTTATAAATGATCTAGATGAAGAAGTAGAAGGGCGAATTAGTAAGTTTGCTGATGACACAAAGGTTGAGGGTGTTGTGGATAGTCTGGAGAGTTGTCAGACATTACAGCGGGACATAGATAGGATGCAGAACTGGGCTGAGAAGTGGCAGATGGAGTTCAACCCAGATAAGTATGAAGTTGTTCATTTTGGTAGATCAAATTTGAAGATAGAATATAATATTAATGGTAAGACTCTTGGCAATGTGGAGGATCTGAGAGATTTTGGGGTCTGTCTCCATAGGACACTCAAAGCTGCTGTGCAGGATTGACAGGGTTGTTAAGAAGGCGTATGATGTGTTGGCAATTCATTAACCATGAGATTGAGTTCAAGAGCCTTGAGGCAACGTTACAGATATATAAGGCCTTGGAGATACCCCACTTGGAGTACTGTGTCAGCTCTGGCCACCTCACTGCAGGATGGATGTGGATACTATAGAGAGAATGCAGAGGAGACTTACAAGGATGTTGCCTGGATTGGAGGGCATAACTTATGAGAATAGGTTGAGTAAACTTGGCCTTTTCTCCTTGGAGTGACAAGAAGATGAGAGGTGACCTGATAGAAGTATACAAGATAATGAGAGGTATTGATCATGTGGACAGCCAGAGGCTTTTTCCCAGGGCTGAAATGGCTAACACGAGGGGGCATAGTTTTAAGGTGCTTTGAAATAAGTACCAAGGGGAGGTCGGGGTAAGTTTTTCACACAGAGAGTGGTGGGTGTATGGAATGCACTGCCGGCGGCGGTGGTGGAAGCAGATACAATAGGGTCTTTTAAGAGCCTCTTCGATAGGTATATGGAGCTTAGAAAAATAGAGGGCTATGCAGTAGGGAAATTCTAAGCAATTTCTACAGTAGGTTACATTGTGGGTCAAAGAGCATGTAATGTGCTGTAGATTTCTATGTCCTATGTATGTTCAATTTAGTTAAAAATTGACTACTATAATCCTGACTAATAAGCTGGAACCATGCTGTATATACTTACCAAAGGGAGTGTGTGCTGTGCATATGTGTTTCCTCGCACCACCCTTCTGTCGTACATGATATTTCCATAATACGCTGTTGTACATCTCAAAAATAAAAGAATAAGTTAGTATGCACTTGTGCTATCACGTATTTGCTTAATCAGTGCTCAGAATATGTTCTAAACAAAAAGTGCAAAAGGGAAACAATTACAGCGGCACAAAAGGACACGGTTGAAATAAACGACGACACAAGGATGACGAGGGAAAATTTCACACCATGCCGGCGAAACCAGCACAGATTTACATTAATGGCAGTAGAGGGACACAAAGTACACGATCAAAGTAAAGTTTCCATGGTAAGAGGTTGAAGACAATCAATTTCAGACTAAGACATGACTTTTGTAAAAGGACAGCGGCTATACTTCATTAAGAGTTTGAAGAGATTTGTCATGTCAACAAATACACTCAAAAACTTTTATAGTTGTACCGTGGAGAGCATTCTGACAGGCTGCATCACTGTCTGGCATGGAGGGGCTACTGCACAGGACTGAAAGAAGCTGCAGAAGGTTGTAAATCTAGTCAGCTCCATCTTGGGCACCAGCCTACAAAGTACCCAGGACATCTTCAGGGAGTGGTATCTCAGAAAGGCAGCGTCCATTATTAAGGACCTCCAGCACCCAGGACATGTCCTTTTCTCACTGTTACCATGAGGTAGGAGATACAGAAGCCTGAAGGCGCACACTCAGCGATTCAGGAACAGCTTCTTCCCCTCTGCCATCCGATTCCTAAATGGACATTGAACCCTCAGACACCAGTTCACTTTTTAAATATACAGTATTTCTGTTTATTGCACATTTTAAAATCTATTCAATATATGTATACTGCAACCAATTTATGTATTTATTATTTTTAAAATTTAATTTATTATTATTTCTTTTCCTCTGCTAGATTATGTTTTGCATTGAACCGCTGCTGCTAAGTTAACAAATTTCACATCACATGCCAGTGATAATAACCCTGATTCTGGTTTCACAATAAGCTGCGGCTGTCGGATAGGCAGCTCCAGCTATAAGCTGAACCATAACAATGAGAACCAGGAACAAAAACAGTGTCGAAACAGCTTCTACCTCAACCATAAGACTGTGACCAAGGATATAGCCTAAACCCAACCAAAGTAGAAAGACAAGGAGTGGAGAGTCAAAGGAAATTAGTAACATGGGGATGGGTCAAAACAGGTAATGTAACAGTCAGCTTAACATTATTACAGTGCCAGTGATCTGGGTTCAATTCTGAAAGTACGATCTCCCCATGACCACATGGGTTTCCTCTGGGTGCTCCTGTTTCCTCCCACATTCCAAAGATGTACAAGGTAGTAGGTTAATGGTTATAGGGGTAAAACTGGTGGGTGCAGACTCAACCGAAAAGGGCTGCTACTGTGCTTCATCTCTAAATAAAATAGAGTTTCACACATACCCAGGACGGGAGAATTGCACGGCATTGACAGAAGTTATAATTTTTAACCTGTGGTAAAATTGTGAATGAATATGCCATGACCATCGCCAACTCCATCAACACTGCATGAATAAAGATGTGCCATTGTGAACATATCAAGCTTTTCCAAACCAGAAACCCTGGATGAACCAGGATTCAGTCTGCTGAGGGCTGATCTGTGGCATTCAAGACGAACACCCAGAAGCCTACAAGAAGTCCAGGTTCAACCTATGGAAGACCATCACGTGAGTGAAAAGCCAATTCCATGTGAAGATAGCGACACAATTGGATGAACCACAGCTGTGCAGCTTTCATACCATTACCTCTTATACAGCGAAACCTAACAGCACTAATTGATGCTTCCCTCTCCAATGAGCTCAACACCTCTTATGCACACTTTGAAAGGGAGAATAACACTACACCTGTGCAAATCCTCACAATATTTGACAACCCTATGATCTCTGTGTCAGAGGCTGACATTACAACATCCTTCATAAGGGTGAAGTCAGATAATGGTACCCCAGAGATGTACTGTACTCACCAACTGACAGGAGTGTTCAAACACATCTTCAAGCCCTCACTGCTGCAGTCAGAGGTTCCTCCCTATTTGATTAGGGCAGCAATTATACCAATGCCAAAGAGGAGCAGAGTGAGCTGCCACAACAACAATTGCCCAGTAGCACTCATACATACTGTAATGAAGTGCTTTGAAAGGCCTAATCAAGGACCTGGACCCGCTGTGATTTGCCTACCATCACATCAGGTGTACAGCAGATGCCACCTCACTGGCTCTCCACAGTGCTTTGAAGCACTTAGACAAATGCAAAATGCATGCCTGATTGCTGTATATTGATTAAAGCTCGGCTCTCAACACCATTAACCCTTCTGTACTAATCATCAAAACCTCAGCCTCTGTACTTTCCTCGACAACTGGATCCTTGACTTCCTTATTGGGAGACCACAGTCAGCACAGATCAGTAATAACATCTCCTCCTCGCAGGCACACATCAGGATAAGTATTTAGCCCACTGCTATACTCTGTACACTCATGACCTTGTGGCTAGGTACAGCTCAATTGCCATCTATAAATTGAATGATGACACCATTGGTGTTGGCAGAATCTTAGATGGCAATAGGGAGGTGTACACAAGAGAAAGAGTTTATGTCTAACTAACCTAAGTTAACCAGTATCCTTCTCCATTTAGCTACTAGTCCAACCCACTCATCTCTTGTTTCTTCTTCCTTATACCATTCTTGACACCTTACCTTTCAGTTACATCACCCTTGTTGGGTGATTTGTAGATAACTCACTCACCACCACAAACCCTCACTCAGTATTACATCATTTCATTATTCTCTCAAAGACCCAATTCCCAGATGATCCTGACCAACGTTCCAACCAGATGTAATGCTAGCAGCTCATCTTCTCAAACTCTTTCCCTTCTTATTCACCTCGCCCACATCTGATACTGCAGACTCCAGCAGTGGTTCAACAATCATTACTTCTCCTCACCCAAAACCCTTGTCTATTTCTCTCTAGAATGTGCATTTGCTTGCAAACAAGTCCCTTTCCATTCATGCCAACATTGTGGATCATCGCATCAACATGATAGATTTAAAGGATACTTGGCTTCTGATGCTGATACCTCAGCTTTAATGAAGCTTATTTCAAGCTATCCCTTCTATCACCTTCCCCACCTAATCTGCCATATGGTTAGAATAGTACTTTTTCACTAAATTTTCTCTTGTTTGTTTCACCCTCCTATTTGAAAACCACCTTCGCTATCAGCCATCTAACCATCATGATAAATTTTTGATCTAACATACGTATCAGCTGTGGTCTCCTGGCTTGCTACCATCAATTTTGCACAACCTTGAGATCGTCCAGAATTCTACAACTGGCTACTGGGGGAACATCCATTGTTGGAGTGGGCCAGGGTTAGAGTCGGAGAATTTGGCTCAACAGGCTTCAGCAAGAACAGGCGAAGGCTAAGAGTGCTGAGTCATTTGGAATCATTTGTTTAATTGTAGAACTTAAGCTTGAGAAGTTAGAGCCAAAGGTATAACAAGCTCAGTGAGAAGAGGCTGAATGAGTGACACAGGTGAGTGTAAAACTGAACGGTTTCAGAGAGAAGATACAAATAAGAACTGATAAGCTTTTATTATGTTGCCTTGTCTGTAAATCACAGAGTAGGCTGGATGGAAGTAGAATGCTCCTCCTGTGAGATGCGGGATTTCAGGGTACTTCACAGTCTCCCTGATGACTACATCTGCAGGAACTGCACCCAACTTCAGCTCCTGACTGACAAGGTCAAGAAACTGGAGATGGAGCTGGATGCACTTAGGACCAACCGGGCTGCTGAAAACCTCAAAAATGAAACTTTTACTGAGGTAATCACACCCAGAGTGCAGGTTTCAAATAGTAGATAGGTGACCAGAAGAAGTAAGGAGAGTAAACAGTCCGTGCAGGGTTCCCCTGTGGTCATTCCCCTCAGCAACAAATACACCTCCTTTTGGATACTGTTGGGAGAGGGGGTGACTTATCAGGCCACAGTAACAGCAGCCAGACTAGTGGGGATGTGGCCAGCTCTGAGGCTCAGTAGGAAAGGGTAAAATCAGGCAGAGTGATAGTGATAGGAGACTCATTAATTAGGGGGATATACAGGAG
This sequence comes from Hemitrygon akajei, assembly GCF_048418815.1. NCBI lineage: Eukaryota > Metazoa > Chordata > Chondrichthyes > Myliobatiformes > Dasyatidae > Hemitrygon > Hemitrygon akajei. The sequence goes on from NC_133130.1 coordinate 108,359,927, forward strand.
ATTCTGCTAGGGTACTGGATGTCTCACAGCAGCTGCAGAATATTCTCAAGGGGGAGGGTGAGCTGCCAGAGATTATGGTGCACCTTGCCACCAATGATATAGATAGAAAGGGAGAAGAGACCCTGCATAGTGTGTATAGGGAGATAGGAAAGAGGCTGAAGAGAAGGACCTCTAGGGTAGTAATCTCCGGATTACTGGTGCCACTTATTAGTCAGGGCAGGAAAAGGATAATAGTACAGATGGATGAGTAGCTGAGGACTAGTGCAGGGGGCAGGGCTTCTTGGATCACTGGAACCTCTTCTGGGGCACATGTGACCTGTACAAGACCGACAGGTTGCAACTAAACTGGAGGGGAACCAATATCCTGGCTGGGAGATTCGCTAGCGCTACTCAGAATGGTTTAAACTAGCTTATACCATCCCGAGTAGCACTAACAAATGAGATGGGAAACAGAGCACCAGGTCAGAAGTGGAGGGATGGAGAAGGAGGTAGATGTCAGGACCAGTAAGAACAGGCAGGAATAAAGTAACAGATACAATGTGTTGGACAGTTTGAAGTTGTAACGCTAGGAGTATTATGGGTAAAGGTGATGAACTTAAGAGTATAGGTCAGTACATGGAACAATGATGTTGTGGCCATTACAAAGACTTGGTTGAGAGAGGGACAGGAATGTGCTTAATGTTCCAATGTATAGATGTTTTAGAAAAGATAGAGAGGGTGGTAAAAGAGTAGGGATAGGAGGAGTTGCACCACTAATCAAGGACATAAAGGAGAGCTCGTTCACTGTCTATATGGGTAGAAGTGAAGAGTGCACTCACTGTGATGACCACCACCCCCTCCCAAAAGCCAATGGGACACGAAGGGACAGATATACAGGCAGATTAAGGGAAGGTGTAAAGACAATGAGGTTGTTGTCATGGTGGGATTTAGATTTAGGTTTAGCTGGGACAGGATTTGTTAGGTGCATCCATGAGGGATTCTTAAATTAATATATAGTCTAACAAAGGAGGTGCTGAACAGGACCTGGTGTTGAGTAATGAGTCTGGCCAGGTGACTGACCTTTTAGTGGGTACAGTGGCCACAGCTTCTTAAGTTTTGAGATAGCTATAGACAAGGATAAGTATGGACCTTGTGAGAGCATATTAAATTGGAACAGGGCAAATTACAATTGCATTAGAGAGGAACTAGGGAGAGTTAATTGGGAAAAGCTGTTTTGGACAAGTCCACATCTGACGTGTGGAAGCTTTTTCTTTCTTTCAAATCTTTTTATTATTAATATTATTCAAAAATACACAGGTACATCGAAGTAACAACACTTACAATGCCTCAAAAAAAACTTACAAGCTTTTTAACGAACAACGGCACAGAGTACAGGTCAGGTATGTTCCAGTCAGAAGAAAGAACAACACAAAAACCTTGGATGTTGAGCGAGGTGATGAATTTAGTCAAGAAGAAGGAAAAGTGATTGCCTGCTGAGTTCCCCCAGCATTTTGTTTGTATTGAAAATAAAAAGTGTGTAAATTTTAGGAAGCCAGAATCAAACAGAGCCCTTGAGAATTATAAAGAAGCCAGAGAAGGACTCAAGAAGGGAATTAGGAAAGCCAGGAGGGGCCGTGAAAAGTCCTTAGCAAGTAAGATTAAAGAGAATCCCAAGGCATTCTATGCATACATTAAGAGCAAGAGGATAACTGGGGAGAGGGTGGAACCACTCAAGGATAAGGGGGAGGGGAACATTTGCTCGGATGTGGAACATGTACATAAGGTCCTTAATAGAATCATAGAAAACCTACAGCACAATACAGGCCCTTTGGCCCACAAAGTTGTGCCAGACATGTCCCTTCCTTAGAAATTACTAGGCTTACCTATAGCCCTCTATTTTACTAAGCTCCATGTACCTATCTAAAAGCCTCTTAAAAGACCCTATCGTATCCACCTCCACCACCATTGTCGGCAGCCCATTCCACACACTCACCACTCTCTGCGTAAAGAAAAAAAACTTACCCTTGACATTTCCTCTGTACCTACTCCCCAGTACCTAAACCTGTGTCCTCTTGTGGCAACCATTTCAGCCCTGGGAAAAAGCCTCTGACTATCCACACGATCAATGCCTCACATCATCAGGTCACCTCTCATCCTCTGTTGCTCTAAGGAGAAAAGGCCGAGTTCAATCAACCTATTCAAATAAGACATGCTCCCCAATCCAGGCAACATCCTTGTAAATCTCCTCTGCACCCTTTCTATGGTTTCCACATCCTTCCTGTAGTGAGGCAACCAGAAATGAGCACAGTACTCCAAGTGGGGTCTGACCAGGGTCCTATATAGCTGCAACATTTCCTCTCAGCTCCTAAATTCAATTCCACGATTGATGAAGGCCAATACACCATACACCTTCTTAACCAGAGTCAACCTGCGCAGCTGCTTTGAGCGCCCTATGGACTCGCACCCCAAGATCCCTCTGATCCTCCACACTGCCAAGAGTCTTACCATTAATACTATATTCTGCCATCATATTTGACCTACCAAAATGAACCACTTCACACTTACCTGTGTTGAACTCCATCTGCCACTTCTCAGCCCAGTTTTGCATCCTATCAATGTCCCGCTGTAACCTCTGACAGCCCTCCACACTATCCACAACACTTCCAACCTTTGTGTCATCAGCAAACTTACTAACCCATTCCTCCACTTCCTCATCCAGGTCATTTATAAAAACTAATGAGCAGTTTAAATCACTATTTACCAAGGAGAAGGACGTGGAGTATAGGGAGATCAGTGAGGTATTTTGATGTAAAGGAGGAGGTACTGTTGGGCCTCTTAAAGAGCATTACGTTTGTTAAATACTCGTGACATGATGGGATATGCCCCAGGTTATTGACAGAGGTAAGAGATTGCTGGAGCCTTGACCAATATCTTGCCACAGGCAAGGTCCCAGAGGAGTGGTAAGTAGTTAATGTTGTTCCATTATTCAAGAAGAGAAAGAGGGATACTCCTGGAAACTGGTGAGTCTCACATCAGTGGTAGGGAAGTTACAGTAGGGAAATGCTTAGGGATAGGATTTATGAACATTTGGAAAACCATGCCCTAATTAGGGAGAGTCAGCATGGTTTTGTGCAGGGCAAGTGGTGTCTTACGAACTTGTTTGTGAGTAAGGCATTTGACAAGGTCCCTCATGGAAGGCCTATCTAGAAGATTAAGCTACATGGGATCCATGATAAATTAGCAGCTTGGATTGCCCATAGAAGACAGGGGGTTGTGTTCGAAGGGGCATACTCCAGCTGGAGGCCTGTGATCAGTGGTGTTACACAGGGATCTATACTGTTCTCTGCTGTTTGTGATGTATATAAATGATCTGGATGAAAATGTAAATGGGTAAGTTTGCAGATGATACAAGCATTGGTGGTGTTGTAGATAGCATAGAAGGCTGGCAAAGAACACAGCAGGGTAAAGGTCATTTACAGATATGGGTGGAGAAATGGTAAACAGAATTCAACCAGGCTATATGTGTAGTATTGCAGCTTGGTAGATCAAATGTTACGAGACAGTACACTGTTAAATACAAGATCCTTAACAATGTTGATGAGCAGAGTATCTTGGGGTCCAAGTTCACAGCTCTCTGAAAATTACTATACAGTTTGATAGGGCAGTTAACAAGGTATATGGCACGCTTGCCTTTATTAATCGAAGCATTGTTCAAATGTCAGGAAGTTATGTTGCAGCCTAATAAAACTCTAGTTAGGCTGCATCTGGAGTACTGTATATAGTTCTGGTCGCCCCATTATAGGAAGGATGTCGAGGCTTTGGAGAGGGTGCAGAAGAGGCTTACCAGGATGCTGCCTGGTTTAGAGGGCATGTGCTATAACGAGAGGTTGCAGAAACGTGGGTTGTTTTCTCTGGAGCAGTGGAGGCTGAGGGGAGATCTGACAGAGGTTTATAAAATTTTGAGAGGCAGAGATAAGAGTAGACAGGGAGTATCTGTTTCCCGGGGTGGAAGTGCCTAATACCAGAGGGCATGCACTTAAGATGAGAAAGGGCAATTTCAAAGGAGGTATGAGAGGCAAGTTTTTTTTTTACACAGAGGGTGGTGGTGAGGGTGATGGTAGAGGCAGATGCATTAGGGAGTTTAAGAGACATTTAGATAAGCAGATCAATGTGAGGAACATAGAAGGATATGGACATTGTTTAGGCAGAAGGGATTCATTTAGATGTCCATTTGATTACTAATTTAATTGCTTCAGCACTAAATTGGGGCCGAAGAATCAGTAACTTTGCTGTTCTGTGTTCACACCAATACCATTCACCATTTGTGCGTGCTTATCTGTGCTGACTTTTGATCCACTAACCTATGATTCAGTTAGTAATTTCTCACCTGCCTCCTCCTTCCAACCACTTTGAATAACAGGCAGGCACCCCGACCTGAACATAGTTGGACCCAAATCTATGTTAGATCTATGTTCTAAGCACCTACTTGTGTGATACTATGCCATGCTGACCCGAGTCAGTACTTCATTAGGTTCCACCGACCCCGAGTCAGCATGGGCTGGAGATTGTGCGCTTGGTGAGAGGGAGGGGGAGAGGGTGAGGGAGGGGAGAGGGGGAGAGAGCCTGCAAGCCTGGGAGAATTATTTTGGGGTATCAAAGGGAAGACATCATACTCAGCAAGGGATTTGGAAGGGCATGTTGCCTTGCTGTGAGAAGCGCAACCCCAGGTGTTGGCTTCTAAGTTTACCTTGGCATCACAGTCAGGCAGTGGAGCGACATTTGCAAGTCGGGACATCAAATATGATGTCCAGGGGTATGAAAGACCCCAGGTCAGCCAGCTGGAAAGCCATAGGGCTCAGTCTCGGATTGGGGCGACAGATGAAACCAATGCTCCAACAACTCTCCCTGGGGTATCAGAGTTCACCGTGCGCCAGTAAAAGGGAAACTGAGGCACTGGGCCAGCGCTCACCCCAGACATGGTGACCCCAGGCCGTGGAGTCTAACTGCTGCATCGCAGAGCCGGCCCCTCCACACACACACACGCAACCCCACCGAAACACACCGCTTCCTCCCGCCCACTCACTGCTCCTCCTGCCGGTATTTCTTCCTCCCCTGCAGGGCCCGGGGGCGGCTGGAAAAGGTGTAGGTGCCGGTGCCGGTGCCGCCGCCGCCATCCTGCTGCGCTAACACGGTCGCCATGTCGCTGGGCCGCCGCTGACCGCTCTCCGGCTGCAGCCCTTGGAAACTACCACTCGCCTCGTGTCCCGGCAACCGTTGCCAATGGCAACCTGTGCGTTACTTCCGTCGCTCGACTCGACCGGACGCGAGTTGCCGTGGTTCGGGCGGCCTTGTGTGAGCATCGGGGCTGGCCAGATATCCTGCAGAGAGCCGGTCATAAACACGGGAGGTTCTGCAGGTGCTGGAAACACACACAGAATGGGCAGGCAGCATCTGTAGAGAGGAATAAACAGTCGGTATTTGGGCTGGAAAGGAAGGGGGAAGAAACCGGAATGAGGAGGTGGGGGGTGACAAGCTCGAATGTGTCGCTAGGGATCGTTTCCTCAGTGATTCCCTTGTCCAGTCGTCCCTCCCCACTAATCTCCCTCCTGGGAGTGGAAGCATTACACCTTCATCTCCATTGAGCGCCCCAAACAGACAGGTGAGGCAACATTTCACCTGCGAATCTGTTGGTGTCCTCTTCTGCAATGCAGCTTCCTCTATATTGGTAAATTGGGGGACCACTTTGTTGAACACCTTAACTCCATCCGCAAAAGGAGGATTTCCTGGTGGCCAAAGATTTCAGTTCCAATCCCCATTCCCATTCTGGTACATCACTGCATGAACTCCTCTGGTCCCACTCTCAGGTTGGAGGAGCAACACCTCATATTCCATCTGGATAGCCTCTATCTTAATGGCATGAACTTTGATTTCTCCGTAATTTCTCCCTCTTCCGTCTTCCCTCTTCTTCAGTTCCTCGTTCTGGCTCCTCTCTTATCTCTTCTCACCTGCCTATTACCTCCGCTTGGTGCCCCTTCTTTCCTTTCTCCCATGGCCGACTGTCCTCTCCTATCATATTCATACTCCTCCAGCCCTTAACATTTTCTACCTATCACTTCCCAGCTTCCTATTCTGACCTCCCCCCACCCACCTGGTCTCACTGATCACCATATAACAATTACGGCACGGATACAGGCCATCTCGGCCCTTCTAGTCCGTGCTGAACACTTACTCTCACCTAGTCCCATCACCTTCTTGCTTCTACTCCTTCCCCATCCCCACCTTCTTATTTTGACGTCTTCCCGTCCTGATGAAGGGTCTCATCCTGAAAGCTGCTTATTCATTTCCATAGATGCTGCCTGCTGAGTTCCTCCAGCATCTAGTGTGTTGTCCTGCATCTTACCAATGCCCAAGTAAAGTAGGGTGATCTGCCTCAATGACTACCACCCAGTTGCACTCGTATCTACTGCGATGACGTGCTTGGAGAGTTTGCTCATGGCCACAATCAGCTTCTGCCTAATCAAGGACCTGGACACGTTGCAATTTGACTGGCCACAATAGGTGAGTGCAAACTCACTGGCCCTCCACATGGGCAATAGTAATACCTCCATCAGGCTGCTGCTTATTGATTACAGCTCAGCATTCAACACCATCAGACCCTCAGTACTAATCTACAAGCTCCAAAACCTGGGCCTCTGTACCTCCCTCTGCAGCTGTATGCTTGACCACAGTCAGTATGGATCAGAAATAACACCTCTTTCTCACTGACAATCAACACTGGTGCACCTCCGGGATGAGTGTTTAGCCCACTGCTCTGCTCTACTCTCTCTACAGCCCTCGCTCCGTGGCTTGTCACAGCTCAAATGTCATCAATAAATTTGCCGATGACACATTGGCAGAATTTCAGATGGTGGCAAGGAGGTGTTTAGGAGTGAGATAGATCAGCTGACTGAGTGGTGTTGATGTATGTGAGGCCAAGGAATTGATTGTGGATATAAGGAAGAGGAAGTCGAAGGATCGAACACCAGTCCTCATCAAGGCATCAACAATGAGCAGTTTCAAGTTCCTGGATTTCAACATCTCTGAAGATCTATCCTGGATTCAACAGACTGATACACTTACAAAGAAGGCATGACAGCGGTTATACTTCATCAGGAGTTTGAGGAGTCTTGGTAAAACACCAAAGGCTCACAAATTTCTGCAAATGTACGTGGAGAACATTCTAACGGTCTGGGATGGAGGGGCAACTGCAGTGGATCAGGAACAGTCACAGAAAGTTGCAAACTCATGGGCACTAGCCTCCTCAGCATCGAGGACAATGCCTCAAAAAGGTGGCGTCCATCATTAAGGACCCTCCATTACCCAGGACATGCCCTCGAGAAACACAGCCAATGTTTTAGAAACAACTTCTTGCATTGATTTCTGAATGGACTATGAACCCATGTACACTACCTCAATATTTCTTTTTGCTCTCTTTTTGCAGTACTTACTTCATTTGATTGTTAACTATATTTCTTATTGTAATTTATAGTTTTGATTAATTTTTATGTATTGCAATGTACTACTGCTGCAAAACAACAAATATCACAACATATGCCCGTGATATTAAACCTGACATTGATTCTGATTCTGAGAGTGGTTCATTTCACGAGCTCCCAACAACCGTATAAACCTCTGGATAATGTTAAGTCATAGTCCATCTGCCTTAACGGGTGGACCACTATCTGAAAACGTAATATTAAGTTTGCCCTCCCAAAGTCTCTGAGGCTGTACCTTCACCATAAAGACTGACTCCACACCATCTTCTCGAAGATGATTTGCCAGCTAATTCCATGTCTTGTTGTTACAACCCTTGCTGTATCTAATTTCTGTAAGATATAGGTTCTTTGTCTTCCCACTGTGGTCATTGTTTTTTTTTTGAATGAACTTGTCATTTTGTTCTATTCCAATTAGAAATATTCCAAATTAATTTTCTCCAAGTGATTTGCTATTTCACCTCTCCTTCAGATCAAAATACATCAAAATCCAGGTTTTCCTCACAACTCTCCCTGAAGATCGGTCTTGTGACTTATTTCTCCATCTCCTTCATTACTTGAATATGAAGAACATTCCAGTTAGGAACAGGAGTAGACCTTGTAGCTCTAAAATGCAATGCCACCATTCATCAAGGTCATGGCTGCTCATAGCTGTATTTTTCTGCACCATTCTTTCTTTTTAATTCCTTAAATATACAAAAACCTAGCAATATATGTCTTAAGTGAATTCAATTAACTGTGTCCACATCCCTCTGTGATAGAGAACTCCCACTGATTCACCTGCCCCTCTGTGAAGACATTTCTCGTCTCAATCCTCAATGTTCTGAGAATCTAAACCCTGATTCTGGACTACAGAGACAAGTAAAACATCTACCCTGTTTAACACTGTAAGAATTTTGTAAGTTTCAATAATATCACCTCTAATCATGCAAAACTCTAATGAATATTGATGTCAGCTTCTCAATCTCTGCTCTGTTGGCCAACCCACCAGCGCAGCAACCAGGTTAGTCAGCCGTCCATTATAGCAAGAACGCCCTTTTTAGGTAAGAAGACCAAAGCTGTACTCATTAATCTAGGTGCATTCTTGCACATGTCCTATTTAAATGCAGTAAGACCTCTTTGCTCTTTTACTCAAATCTTTTTCAGTAAAAGCCAACACACCATTTATCTTCAAAACTGCTTTTTTCATCTGAGACTTGTGTACAAGTTCACTCAAGTCCCTTTGAGCATCAGCATTTTCTCAATCTGGACCGTTAAAAATATTCCTCTTCTTCGTTCACCAAAGTTTTTTTCTGCATTATAATCCATCTGCTATGTTCTTATCCATTTACCTAGCTTATCTATCTTCTCTTGATATTTCTCTACACCTAGTTTTATATCACTGGCAAACTAGGAAATATGCTATTTGATCCATTCAGCCAAATTGTTGATATAGTTTGTGACTAGCAAGGGCCCAAGCATGGATTCTACATGTCACAACCTGAGAAAGAATAGAAGACACTTTTCTCTTCGTAACAAGTTCTCAATCCATGCCAGTACATTACCCTCAGTTTTGTGTACTATAAACTTGTTGACTAACTTCTCATGAAAATGTAAGTACACTGTTTCCCTTTATCTATTCTAATACTCACATCCTCAAAGATTCCTTTGATACATCGATGTTGACTCTGTTCAATTCTATAATACTTTTCAAGGTATTCTGTTTAAACAACCTTCATTATAGATTCCAATATTTTCCCCACAACTGATACTGCACTAACAGGTTGGTGGTTCTGATTTCTCTCTCCCTCCTTTCGTAAACAACACAGTCACATTTACAACCTCCCAATCTATAGGAAAATTTCCAGAATCCACACAACTTGAAAAGACAATAAGCAGAACATCGACTATCTCCATGGCCACTTGTGTCCATACTATAGGATGTAGATCATCAGGACTTTGAGATTTATCAGTTTCCATCTCAGCAGTCCAATAGTATGCTATTGTTTACACTGCTTTAGTTTTGTTCCTCAGTCTCACTAGGTCTTTAGTTCTCTAGTACATCTGGCTGATTTTATATATTCTTCGTTGAAGACAGGCAAAAAGCAATTGTGAAATTTCTCATTTTCCACTATAAGTTCTCTCATCTGATTTTAAGGAAGCCCATTTGTTCTTATTAGTCTTTTATTCTTTTTTACATGTCTGTAGAAGATCTTACATCTCTTTATTTCTCAGCATATTCTATCTTGCCTTTCTTTATTAGCTGCTTGGTCCTCCTTGTGTCACCCATTTCGGACATGGCCCAAGTGCGGAGTGAGAGACACTGAAGCAGGTCGGTAGTTCACAGACTTTAATACGATCAGTGTCAATGGGAAAAGAAAGCAATAGGCCGAACAGGGCTATTAACTAAAACTCTCAAAATGGAAAATGAAGTCTACACTGTGGCTGAAAAAACAACTAAGAATAAAACAAATACTGCTGGTCTTCAGGGTCAGTTGACTTGACTGTCCAATTTATCAGGCAAGGTGGAATGCAAGCAGGCAGCAAAGCGTTACTGTGTCGAAGTCTCAACAAATACTATGACAGAATGAATCAAGTTAAATACTATCACAATGAAATAATAATTAGCTGATATGTGCATATTCATAATTTCTGAATCTGCTGCGCTGCGGAATCTGTGGTTGTGACACCTTGGCTGAATTCTACAATATTTCCAGTCCAGTGGAAAGGAATAAGCAGCTGATATTTCAGGCCGAGATCCTTTATCACAACCTGCTAAAGGGTCTCGGCCTGAAACATCGACTGTTTATTCCTTTTCGTTGAAGCTGCCTGACCTGCTGAGCTCCTCTGGCATTTTGTGAGCAAGTTATAAACATGAGAAATTCTGCAGATGCTGGAAATCCAAAGCAACTCGCACTAAATGCTGGAGGAACTCAGCAGGTTAAGAGGCATCTATGGAAATGAATAAACAGTCGATATTTTGGGCCGAGACCCTTCTTCAGGACTGGAAAGGAAGGGGGAAGGTCCCAGAGTAAAAAGATGGGAGGAGGGAAAGGAGGATAGCTGTTCTCTGGATCTCCGGAAACTGCAGAATCATTTGTGTTTACTATTATCTTTGGCAACTCAGAGTGCACAAAAGTAAGACTGTCTTGTTCTGATGTTGAGAATAGAGCTGGAGAAGTATATGCCCCATGTCTCTTAGCTTAAAAAGGATTTGACTAGGAGATGGGAAGATTTTAAATTTGCTAAATTGATTACTGTTTTGGAAGTAATGTGTAAGGTTACTAAGTGCTCACTAGTCTGAAAAAATGAGGAGAGAGAGGTTCCTACTGACATTAAGAATCTGAGAGTGATTGCAAGGTGGGCACTTCCCTGGGCTGAAAAGCCTAGAGTCAAGGAGCACGATCTCATCTATTTGGGATCAACCTAAGGAGAAACTTCCTGATGTAAATAACACCACAAGATATAGGAGCAGGATTAGGCCATTTGGCCCATCGAGTCTGCTGCACCATTTCATCATGGCTGATCCAACTTCACTCTCAATTCCAGTCTCCTGCCTTCTCTCTCCTGGTATCCCTTCATGCCCTGACTAATCAAGAATCTGTCAACCTCTGCCTTAAATATACCCAATGATTCAGCCGCAATGGCCGACTGTTACAATGAATTCCACTAATGGTTTGAACTCTGAAATTATCTGCCCTGGATGGCTCTGGGTGCTAATTCATTGCTGTCAATATCGTGTCCCACAGAAGGACAAACTCACTGGAGGTAGGGGTACAGTGGTATAGAGGTGAGAATTCCCAGGCATTGACTTCAGACCAAATGAACTCTCATGGTATCAGCATGAGCAAGATAAACTCATCCTGATAACGACCATATCATCCATCCTCCACTGATGATGAGGATGATGACTCAGCACCCCTACTTGTTGAAGAAAACTCAGGAGAAGTAGCAAAGGTGTAAAAAGTACTTGTGGCCCATGACCACGAGCAAATTCTTAGCACCCAGCTGACTGAATTCGGAAGTTTTACCAGATTGGTAAAATCTGTGGCAAATTGGTCTGTGGCAAGTAGTGAATGAACTGCCACTCAATGGTTCAAGAAGATGACTCACCATCACCTTTTATAGGGCAATTAGGAATGGGCAGTCAGAGTTGGCCTTGGGTGCAATTCCTACACCCAGACAGACAGACAGACAGACATACTTTATTGATCCCGAGGGAAATTGGGTTTCATTACAGCTGCACCAACCAAGAATAGTGAAGAAACATAGCAATATAAAACCATAAATAGTTAAATAATAATAAGTTAATCATGCCAAGTGGAAATAAGTCCAGGACCAGCCTATTGGCTCAGGGTGTCTGACACTCCAAGGGAAGAGTTGTAAAGTTTGATGGCCACCCCAAAGAGTGAATAAATGAACGGAAACTGCTTAGATCCATTTCCTCAAAGGAATCTTTCAAGGATTGTTGGCAGAGTTTGCCTGTCTGTATACTTGTGACATGTATGAACAAGCACACACTAACATCTTTACTAACTTGACACACAGCACAAAAGTGTACAAACACCTGGAATTCAAGCCATATTTGCACCCAAGAACAAAGGCAAGAGCCCGAGGAGGTATTCAGAGAGACTCCGAGACCATGTTACTCTGTGGTGGCATTTTATTCCATTAGACTAAATACATTGATAACAGAAAAGCATCACAATGATCAACGACTGAGACAGTCCAAATGATAGACCTTGACCCAAAATGTCCATTCCCCTCCACAGAGGCTGCTTGGCCCTCTGAGTTCATCTTGGAACTTGTGCATTGTTCCCGATTCCGGCATCAGAAGTACTTTGTGTCTCTGGCTTATCAGACTGTTCTAATGAGGTTCCTCAATGTTAATCATATGGAATATAGTTCATGCAAGTATTATACGTAAGACTCTTTAGCGTGTTGCAACTCTTTGAAGACGTCAAAGGCTTGAATGGACCATAGTTTATGTTTGCTCCTGCCTGCAGCTTCAGACATAGCTCTCCCTCTGTACTGGTGTGCTTCTTCACATTTCGTGAGATGCAAAGTGTTCTCAGAGCAAATGTGCAGAGCCGTGCATTGATTAGCAGCTGTGGTTGGTTTATCGCAAGAATCAAGATCAGCCTGATTTTGTTGCAAAGTCTGGAGCAAGTCCTCTGTTAATGAACAATGTCTGACTTTCTGTTCGGCGACTAATCTGCAACCAGCTCTCATGTGTACTTTCAGCTGGGCCTGCCTTCTCATGTTTTTCACTGTCATTTCGTTAATTGGAGCAATAGGTGGACTGTTTTCTTCAATAGCTTCAGTATAAGAAGGTGGGCTGCAACGCCTTCTACTGTCCACCTGTTGAAATACTTCATCAGCAGAGAAGATACGAGTCCTGGACCTGGCAGAGCTGTTGTCATCAACTTGGTCCTCGTGGACAGTCTGACAGGTTGTCAGGTTTTCTCTCAGAGTGTTTTCCTTGTAAGACTCTGGGTTTGTAAGTGTCCTTGATGGCCCCCAGCTGTAAGTCTTCCTTACGGGGTTCTTAGCTTTCTCTTTTGCGCTCTTTGCACAACTGTTTGGATCTTGCATCGAACTGGCTTGAAGTTTTGTTGTATGGTCTGAAAAGATGCTACTCTCCTGACTGGTACAGGTGGGGGAAACAAGTGGAGAGTTGATAAAGACTGAGCACTCTGACATGTTTGAACACGAGCTGGCTAATGATGAAACTGACGAAGCCTTTGAGGAAGGGGCTGTGGAAAGTTCGGAGTGTGAGCTAGCATTAAAGTTGCAAGGCCTCCTCCTGCTAATCTCACGCCTTGTGAAGCTTTCGTCGGACACCTGCTTTCTTATTAGCTGGTGAGTAAAGTCCTGGACAAATGGAAATGAGCAACCATCATGGCTCCTTGCAACTAATTCCTGCTGTCTGATATTCTTAGGGTTAATGGTGACACCTATTGTCGGTTCAGAGCTGCGCCTGTTTGCTCTCAAGTTTAGCTCTCCAGATGGACAAGTTGTCACACTATGATTAAACGATACTCTGCTATTACCATCAATTGACTCATTGCTGCAAGACGTTGTGACGCTAGCTCCAGCCTTTATGTCTGTTTGATAGCTCTGCTTTCTTGCCAACCTCAACCTTTCATGGCTCCTTGATAATGGATAACAGCTGGAGTTTGCTCTTCGCCTTTTTTCATTCTCGCCCTCTTTCCAGTCATCCTGGTCAGTGCTGTCATAGGCAGAGTCATTTTGGAGAGAAGATGACGTGTCTGTAAATAAAATGATAAACACTTCAGTTACAGTTCCAAAACTGCTCTAATCAATCACCTCAAAAACCATAATCCCCTACCAGGGATACTGAGAGACTAGCCCAATAGTTTGAAGACTCCAGTGATGTTCTATGGATTAGTGTGGTTACCTACCACCATCTTTTGTTCAATCACCATAAATGTGCAACCAAAAGGTCACAGTTACAACATTTGAGATCTCGCTGGCAAAGTTTCTCAGTAGTAATCTTATCGGCGGGTAGTGGGGTGGGATGCATCTCTAACAAAGGAGGTGTAAGATGCTCCTTCCCTCTGCTAGCCTGCAGGTCACCCTTGGGCAAGGTGTAGCACCTGCCAAGCCCCCTGATCGTGTGAACAACTAGTGCATATCACAAATCTTGGTTTTGCAACCACTGACAGCAGGCAGGCATTCTCTGAAGAGTATTGATAATGGCTGGGGGTCACCTGTCTTGTAAAGACACTGCCCAGAAGAAGGCAATGGCAGACTACTTTTGGAGAAAGATTTGCCAAGAGCAATCATGATCATGGAAAGACCATGATCGACCACGTCACATGACATGGCACATAACAAACGAATGAACAAATAAATCTGATTGAGCCTTCATCATGGAAATAGCATTGCTTTAGTAATACAGCAAAACCAACTTCCCTTGTATGCATAATATATCAGCCTGAAGCACTGGCTAACACTTGCTTCTAAGTTTGAATCTCAGACCCATGCTATGAGTATCAAGACATTCTATCTGCCATGACTGTGCCTACTTTAAACTTGTTTTCATATGAAATGCGATCACCTTCCTCAGTCTTGGAGCGTACAATCTAGTCTAGCATTTGAGTAGGCATGCCATAATGTGAAAAAGAAGTGAGATGCTGAACAAGCGTGGATGTCTGAATGTGAATGTAAAAGCTCTCTAAGCACTGACCAGTGGCAAACGTTTATCAATTAGGAAGTAAAATACTGTTTTTTTCTTTGTGTAATGCCTGACTGTTAGGGTTCTCTAATACACACTATCCTTGATTTAAAGCAGTGTTTAAAGTGATGTCCTGAAGTGTATAAATGCAAGTCATTTTTAAAATATGATGCTACGTACCCAGGTTATCAACGTGTTCTGGTCGTCTCTGTGCTGGTTCACCCAGAATTGTAGGTATCTCATCACCAAATATTTGGCAACAGTTCTCGATCAGAAACTGCATCAGACCCACAACCTGAAATGAAGATGGATTTGCTCACTTCAGAGTCAATATTCAGAATAAATGGCCAATATTAAAGACCCTCCAAATTCCCTTCTCATTAGCTTCAGGAGTTCTTAATGCAAGCACAACAGCTCTTCTGGAGACAAACTGACCAGGTCAGTAGCAGGTAACAAATATTTACCTTTGCAGTTACTTCTTTCTGTAATTCATCTGGTGGAGGTTTGCTGGTCCAGAGCATATTAGGCCCAATGCAAACAGCCAGATTGTAGGCGTCCATCTTGTTCACCTCAGAGTGCTTATTGATGTGGTAGAGCATACAAAACACGTAACGAAGTAAGAGACAGTTGTGCCTTGGAAGTTTGTCCAGAAGCCTAGCAGAAATAAAAAGGGAGTTTCCAAACATTAGCTATGGTTTGAAGTCTTCTTTACTCAATTCAACACTTCTTCCAAGACACTGAAGTTCTCCAAACATGGTTTGGGAAATGCTAGCTGTAGACTTTGAGATGCTTTGAACAAGATCACCTCAATGACGATTTTAAGAATATCTGGTATTTCATGAAAAAAGTGCGCAGAAAAGTGAGGATCAATTTATTTGTAAAGCTAGTTAACACGCAGAATGGCTTTATCTGCTGTGTGTTTGTAACTTGATTATTTACATATATTACATTTAGCTGTTCGTGCTGATAATATTTTAAAATCTGGCTAATGTTTTGGTGTTAGTCTTTGCAAGTTCGAAACTACGCTGGTTTACAACATGCGGTTGTGTAGCAGTCGAAGTATTATCAAGGCCGATAATTTTTCTAACCTATCTCTTCAATCTATATTCCATTTCCAACCATGATTTCACTTGGTGCCAATCAGTTAGGCAATTATTAAAACTTGAAGCGCTATAGTTATTGTAAGGATGTGTTGCACCCGAGATTTTGAACATGTTTTCGACCTTGAGTCGAGATGCATTTTGCCATCACATCACATCCCTGCCCCCTACCCTCGGCAAGAAGATAAAGGAACAGTCACAGCTCTTGAACAACTGACAGGAGGTGAGCAAGTCAGTACACCCCAGGTGATCTCATACATCAGGATACTCACTGTCTGAATTTTGTAACTGTTTCTTCAAGATGCTTTTCCTCCATGGCCACCATCCAGCTCTCGTACAGCTCAGTCACCAACACACTGTTTGGGATTCTCCTCAGGAAATCCTGCATTTTATACATTTAGAATTACCATTGAGGCCACAGGTGTGGAAAAAGTAACTAAATTAATTTGCCCAGTACTGCCCTGATTTACAATCCCCCTTTAGAGCACTGAATTTCAATTTATTCTACCTTGAAGACAGCAGCCAACTGGATGACGGGCTCCTCTTCTAAGGCCACTTCACTTCTTGTATTTAATTTTCCAATTAGTTCCTTGCAGGCCTTTAAATTTGCTGACTTGCGAAATATTCCGACTGTTGAGGGTCCTTTCTGGAACAGGACCATCAACATATCCTAGAGAAAACAAAGCACAAGGAGGAAAGTTAACTACTATAGTAAATAGCTGACTTGGAAAATAGGTTTGGATGTGTGATTGGTGAATCTCATATTAATCTCTAAAATTTTATTTGCACATTGGAAAAAAGTGATTCTTTGAAACAATTCCACTGATGTCTTTTTGAAAACCTGAAGAGAGCTATATGTGTTTACACACTATTACCATTACCTTTAATATGTTAGTTTAATTTGTCTACTGGACCATTTCAAGTGAATATGCATCCAGAGTATGAGTTAGGTTAGATCTTTAGTATGCTGGGCTTCAGCACTTTGTATTAGATTGGAAGAGATCGCAACAGTCCACTGATGTGCATTTAATATTTAAGTAAAATTGTTTGATTAAACATTCTTGTTTATTTAAATAATTCATTACGGGTTATATGTATAAATACTTGAATGACATACATCATCAGGCTACCACGTGCGCCCCTCACTTAAAGTAAACACAAAGTAAGAGCCTCATTCCCAGACCCCCGTGTCTTCCCTTGAATTGGTTTAAAGTTTTGAAGTTACAAAATATAACATCCACTTACAAGGACTGGTTTGGCGAGATTGTCATGATCATCACAGATGTCTTTAAGAGGCCGATCAAAGAGGCCATCATTCCGAGACGAGGGGGATTCACTTCCCAAGTTTTTGAGGAAAGGCCACGATACTCTTGTTTTGCTCTTCTTGCTATGCTTCAATCTGGCATCTATTTCAAACAGGGAAAGAAAGATGAAAATCCTTTGTAGCTGTCCGTGAATGAAATTCAACAGAAAAGATACAATCTTATCCATTAAAATGTTGAATTCAGAAGTAATTAATTTTATTCCAACCTGCATGAGAACAAAGGCTTTATCTCACTTTACCTTGCGAGTATTGGCCGCAGGATTTCTCTGATGGTTTCGAAGGCTTTCTCTCCATGCTGCCCGGTGACAGATCCCACTTTGCCTGTTCTTTGTGCTCTTGTCTTGTTTTGACGCCACATGTGTTCTCTTGACCTAAAAGTGCAAACAGTGAGGTTAGATCGTATGCCGCGACCTAAAAGAGCAAGTTTCTTTTTTTAATATTTCCTCCGGCCCGCTTCTGCATTTTGAAATAATCTGCGGTACAATCTACTTAGCTGGTATACAGTTTAACACATGCCAATCTGAACACCAAGGCAGCATTTCTAAGAAATGAAATCTACTGATAAGCTAATTTTGTCTAATCCTCATTGTTCCTTAAGATAGAAACTGAACAGTAACAATAAAAAAATCCAAATGAAGGTTTTTTCATTATAAATTGCACACTGGATCAGCTCCTGTTTGAAATGGGAGCGTGCATTATTTGAACCAAAAAGCTGATTTTACACAGTCAATTTAATCTTTCATCTAAAGGGAGGTCTTGACCACAGTCCCAGACATCTGAACATGTGAAAGTAAAAGGGGAAAATATAGATGTGAAATTAAGTGCAGAAGATACATGTGAAAGCACATGCAAAAAAGTTCATGGGGAAAGTACATAGGGAAGTGATTGGGGAAAGTACAGCCCCCAGGTTAAAAACAGATAAAATATTTCCATTGTTCTCCTTTGTAAAATCCTAATGAGAAGTGATCTAACAGAAACTCTGTACGTAGTACACTGCTACGTACTATTAGGAAAAAGCATCACTCCTCTGCAGGTTTGTTTGCAACCAGCCCCTAAAGCCAGCAGTCAAATAACCACCTTCACTGATAGGTACAAAAAAAAACGATGTTTTCTAATATGATGCCAGTTAGCACAAAAAGAGTGGTTGACCAAGTGTTTGAGCTTCAGCAAAACAACTAGCTGGTACACGTGGTGGGAGAATGCGCAGGTTTATTTTCAAACTTACCAATCAGGGAAGAGAAGTCATTGCTGTTTGACAACACCAGTTGGAGCTTCTGGGCATCTCCCTAAAGATACAAAGCAGGTGCAGTCAGATACTGTCACATTCAGAGGTACAATGGACAGTTTAATGCTAACTCCACTGAGTACTTGTATTTACATTGGCTCATCTCAATTTTACATACCAACATTTAATAAACATAACCAAAACAACGAAATCTAAAATTAAACAGTTACATGCCTCTAATGCTGCTGCACCCCACTGCAAACAGTAATCACGTAGACATTTATTTAATCAACTATTATCACAGGCAAATGTCTGTGTAACAAGACCACTGCAAGATATTTACCCCAGGGGTACCCACCTGCTCTGCTGGTTCCTGTGGTAGTGTCTTCACCACCTTGCCAGGTGGTTCCATATTGCTTACGGTTAGTGTCTTAGACTGTCAAAACAGAAGTATTTTTGTCATGAGTAAGTGTGCATTGAAACACCTCTGAAAATCCAGAGATTACAAAAGAGCAGGCAGAAATTTTCACTTTCATTTCCACCCCCTCAGACCTCCCTCCTGACCTCACAGCTGCCTTTGCTTCATGGCCCACAGCTGGTGCTAAGCCCAGAAATAACTCGAGAATACCTCATCAATTCCTACTTGCTAAGATCAATTGTTAGTGTCCATATATAATCACAGGAAGACATGCACCATGTTGCTGATATAAACTATCATACATATACAGACACGCTCAGACTTAATACTCAATTAAATCTCCAACTTACAAACCAATATAACTCTCACATTCTTATGGAAGACTATTGACCCTAAATTAACTATTTCTCTTTCCATAGATGCTGCTTCACCTGCTGATTACCCCTAGAAATCCCTTTGTTTTAGTTCAGATGTAAGCCTCTCCCATCTGCATACATCAATAGCACCTTTGCATGATATAATAACCCCCCACTTACACAACTTCCCTCATATTTATACTGTTATACCCCTAATATTCCCATGCTCTCATGCAGACATACACTGCATGGGCTAGCTCAAAATTTCTGTCCTTTGACTCAGAAATGATACTGGGGAAGAGCATTTTTAAATCTCCAAGACTGCACAATGGATTTA
Source organism: Hemitrygon akajei (assembly GCF_048418815.1). Lineage (NCBI taxonomy): Eukaryota > Metazoa > Chordata > Chondrichthyes > Myliobatiformes > Dasyatidae > Hemitrygon > Hemitrygon akajei. The sequence continues at coordinate 108,379,378 of NC_133130.1, forward strand.
TTTGGTTCACTTAATAAATGTTACTCATTTCAGAGTTATTTCACATTGGCTTACTTAGAAAAATGCAGCCCCTGATACCCATTGGTTTTGTAACATGAAAGGAAAGAGTGTTATTTTAAAGCCTAAGAGATAAGTGAATTATCTTTCAGATGGGCCACTGGGTTTTATTTTTTTCCTGTTCTGTTGTCCCAGTGTGTGACGCTTCTATATGCTTATACAAAACCATTTGTACAATAGCTGTCAATAGAGCATATTACATTTACAGTTTGGTAATTCAATGCCTAAGGCTGAAAATTAGTCTGATTCAACACAACTATCAGCTGATATTAAAACAAAAATCCAGCTTACCAGAGCAGAGTTACTTAAAACCTTCATTAATACAATCCGTAAGGTAAAGTTACGCCCTTGTTTTCTTTAGTTTCTTGAGTTGCCTAAAGACAAGAGATGAAAAACCGTTACTGAAAGTCCCCCTGGGTTTACTTTCAGTGCAAATGATGGCACACAAGAATAAAAGCCAGTCCTTTGCACATGATCCAAATACTTTACATTATCTACACTCAGGATACCACAAAGGAAGTACACCGCAGTGAGATTATTAATCTAGAGGACTCGTGGGTTCAAGGATAAACTAGCTGCAGGTGGTGGCTTGCTAGCCACTTGGACATGATCATGTTATCAAGTTCAAGTTCAGTTAAGGGATTTTTAAAGTGGAAAGTTGCAAAGAGGCAGATGGGTTTGGGGAGAGGTTCCCACAGGACGGAGAGCCCGACAGGGAATTAAAGAGCAATTTAAATAGGGGAACGTGGCAAGGATCTCAGACTCTCAGGATTATAAGGTCATCTGAAGGCAGTCAAGACTGCCAGAATTAGCCGGCGTTCTTGATTTTAATTGTACTCATTTATCCAATCCTGATGTAAGCAGGTGACTGAATAAAAGTATGCTTACCTGTGGAGATAATTGTGCCACAGTATCTTTACTTGAGGTAAACTCCAGGTGAAGCAAGCACCATCACTGTACAGCTACAAATCCAGCAGGCAGAGAATCTGTTCACGTCTGTTATTACACGCTCTATATAAAGGGGCCGTGGGCAGGTGGAAATACTGAGAACGGAAATTACATCACGGCATTTTGCTCTACCGTTTGGAGCTGAAAGTGAACTTCCCTCTTCCAAATAAGGCCAGCAGCCTGTGGTATTCTCCCCTATGATGACTGGAAAAAGTGAGATGTAATGGTACTGTACACGAGAGCAAGTTATTATTAACCTGTAAACCAATAAAAAAGTAACTACACAGACAGACAGACAGACAGACAGACAGACAGATAGAACGAGGGAAGTTGTGGGGGGGGGGGGGGAACGACTTAGTGCTTGTACTGCCTGGTGGTTCAGTGAGATTGGCTGGGAATTTCTGAAAGCCTTCCCCTTACTTCACTCTTGTAATTTCACCAGGAGTTCCCTGAAGAAGTGGGAACAGCCCTTGTTGCATTATTTGCAAAATAAAGTGGTTGTGATTTTAACATGAGTGCTCTAACATAGTTATTCGTGAGTGCAAGCCCCATTAAGAGAACACAAAAATAGTTGCCAATTTTGTCATTTCTGAAAAATAACCAAGGGAGAAACCTAGAAGCTAAACTTTCAACAGAATATAACACATTGTGGCACTTCATCAAAGTAAACCTGATATTATCAAACATATGGGTTTAACTGTCCAGATTATTAAAAGAATTGAGTTAAGGAACATCTTAAAGGAGGAATTAAAAGTTTTAACGAAACTGGTTCAGGCAAGGAGTTCCAGTGTGTTGGTAAACAGTTGAAACTTAACACTTCCACTCAATTTAATCTGCATCTGACTCTCGACGCCATCTTAAACCAGAGAATGTTTGGATGGTTGCTATGGGAACTAGTGCATGGCAAGGTGGGGGTGGTATAGGGATGCACATCACAGCACAGCTGGACACTAATGGGGAAGAGCGATGATGTCAGCCCTACAAAAGGGAGTGAGCCCAGTACATCATGGGTGAAGCCTTCCCAACCACTGAGCACATCTACATGAAACGCTGTCAAAGAAAGCAGTCATCAGAAATCCTCACCACCCAGGCCATGCCCTTTTGCTGCTGCCATCAGGTAGAAGGTCCAAGAGCCTCAGGACAGGCTCCACCAGGTTCAAGAACAGTTACTACCCTTCAACCATCAGGCTCTTGAACAACTACACTCACTTGCCCATCCATTGAGATGGTCCCATAACCAACTTCAGGACTCTTTATTTTGTTATTTCATGTTCTCATTATTTATTTAGATTTGGAATTGCAGCTTGTTGTCTTCTGCATTCTGGTTGATCTTTCATTGACCCTGTTATAGTTACGATTCTATAGATTTGCTGAGTATGCCTGCAGGAAAATGACGTATATGTACTTTGATAATAACATTGAATTTTGAAGTTTGTCAGCTGCCATATGTGTGCATCACTGACTGTGCAAGCCTGGTTTTGGAATTGGTCCCAAGTGATAGAGCTGATGCCACTCCAAAGCATGTAAGGAGAGCCAAGTGTTCAGCAGCTGAAAGGATATCTGCACCTTGCCCCCCCCCCCGAACCCCACCTCAAATGTATAGTCAGATCCTAACGGGTTACTTGCCGATGTAGTTCCATGGTTGCAGTGTATTATGTTTGCAGGCCTTTAGAAGTTTCACAGGAAGCGGTGTTTCTGGAGTTTATGTTGACTTCGAAGACACTGGGGCCTTCAGCAGTGTCCAGTTGCTGAGGGAAGAGGAAAAGAGCGACTCTCCTACCCCAGTCTATACTGAATACTGATCAATAAATCATAAACACGTGGAGGTGCTAAATATCCGAAGCAACACGCACAAAATGCAGGAGGAACTCAGCAGGTCAGGCAGCATCTATGGAAATGAATAAACAGTCGACGTTTCGGGCCGAGACCCTTCATCAGGACTGGAAAGGATGTGGGGAGACACCAGAATAAAGAGGTGGGAGGGGGAGGGCAAGGTAGATAGCTAGAAGGTGATAGGTGAAGCCAGGTGGGTTGGAAAGGTAAAGATAGTCAGGATCCAATCATTTTGATATTCGATTCCTACGAGAAACCAGGGGAGAGCTGTTCAGCAGGAAAAGCTGGACTGCAGGGCTCTGGTGCACAACCCAATGTACCCAGCGTAAATTGCCCTGAGCCCCCCCCCCCCCCCCGAACTATGGCATCCTCCGCCATGATAGAAACTGCAGCACCCAGTCGTGTTCTAGCAGCTCCTTGTGCCACCACGGAGGCTGATGGCTCTTGATTGCACTAATAGTTGACAGAGTTATAGACGCTGACTCTCATTCAGTTCTGAAAGGATAGGATACTGGGGCCTGTAGTGCAGCAATCAATGCACCTTCTTGACTTTGGTAGGCTACCCCGCCAAGGTCTTCCTCTGTGCCAACGGCGGGAGTACACCTTGCCCTCCGGGCCCTGTCTGCACGGGCTACACGTGTACACAGCTAGACCACGTGCAGGTTCAACCAGTTGCAAGGCACCAAACAGCTGGTGTGACCCCTTCCTGGGGTAATTGTAATTAGAGTAGAAGGGCAGATGGTGTGGCGAGAGTCGAGGAGGAAGCAGGAGGCGCATGCTTACGTCGCCTGCTGCTTGTAAAGCAGAAAAGCGTGTGGGATGGGAAGTGTGAAATGTGAAGGAGGACTGAGTAGCTGAGAATTCCACTCATGGTTTTGAACTCTTTGTTGGTCACTGCCTCACTCGTAGCCATTGGAGTTATATGCAGGCCCGCCTCCTTCCTGGGGGTTGGCTTGACGTGTTTGCATTGGCCCCGCACCAGTCAGACGGGGGGGATGTGTGTTGTTGGTGGGTGTTTGCATAATGATGTGTTGCTAGCAGTGTGCGCACAATATGAGATGTGGGCGTGATTCTTGCAAAGTCTGGCGTGTAGCACAGCATCTGAATGTCAGAGGGGCAAGTCTGATTGACAGACGTCATTGTTAAAAAGGCAACTGCACACACAGAGAGCTTTTAAGTCCCTGCTGACATTCTGCAAAACCAAAGTAATTCTTTCCACTGCCCTGCTCATCTCTCATGGTTCTGTTGTTTATTTCTTGCCGTGTACTGTATTCCAGACACTAATATAATCTATACACACACACATTGGTGAATCACAATGTAAATTGGGGGGCTGCTTTGTCAAGCCCCTCCTCTCCATCCTCCAAATGCAGAATTTCCCGGTGCCAACCATTTGAAATCTTATCTCCATTCCCATTCTGACAGGGCTTCTTTTGCCAGGATAAGTCCACTTTCTGCAGGGGAGCAACTCCTCATATTCCATATTCCACCTCATAAGCCTCCAACCTGATGGCATGAGTATTAATGTCTCCCTCCAGTAAAAAGTGTTTTCCTTCCTTCCCCCTCCCCTCTTCTTCTATCCCCCACTCTGGCCTTTTACCCCTTCTTGCCAGGATTGGGGAAGATATCACTCCCATACTAGCGATTCTGCATTGGCTTTCTGTATCTTTTAAGATTGATCCTAACTTACTTGCTTTTAAAGCTCATAATTGTCTAGGGTACTGCAGAGAATCGTTTTCATTTTGTAATCCTGCTCGAGCTCTCCGGTCTTCTTCTGAATTTAAACAATCTCTCTCAAAGGATAATTGGCAGGTCAGCTTTTCTGAACTACACTCCTAACTATAATGGGTGAAGACTCAGTTGACACTTTCAAACACCAGCTCAAAAACTTTTTATTCAACCTTGCTACAAAGCAAGTGGTCCTGCTGGAACTTACTGTCCCCTGGGAAAACCGGATTGAAGAGGCCAATGAGCACAAGAGGGCTAAGTACACAGATCTTGTTGCAGAATGCTGGGGCAGATGCTGGAGAGCTCGCTGTGAGCCAGTCGAAGCTGGGCGCTGGGGCTTTGCTGGCCATTCATTACAGCCGACTCTTAAACTCCTCGGAGTAAAAGGACTGCAGTGCAGCAGAACATTCTGGAGGCTGCTGAAAAGGCCTCGCGGTGGCTGTGGATCCGGAGGGGGGATCCTTGGATTAGTGCACCACTTGGACGCAAGTCGGGGGCTGATCACCCTCGGCTGGGTCGCCCGGGCGAGGGTGTCTGATGATTAAAGACCGGAAACATCCTACGACCCCGGGTTCATCACTGAAGACATGTCCAAGTAGCACCAGAAGATGTATTCTGCAACAACTTGACTAACATCTTTCTGTCTTTCATCTTCATGTTCTTTTTATTTTTCATATTTGTAGTTTTCCTCACCATAAAGCACTTTGAACCACGTCATCTGTATGAAAAGCGCTCTAGAAATAAAGTTATTAAATTATTATATTTTTAAAAATCACTCCATGTAAAATCATGATTTTGCCTAAGCAACACACACAAAGCGCGGGTTAGGCGGCATCTATGGAAACGAATAACAGTCGATGTTTCTGGCTGGGACCCTTCATCAGGACAGGAAAGGAAGGCGGGAAAAGGCGGAATAAGAAGGTGTGGGGGGGGGGGAGTGCAAGCTGGCAGGTGATAGGTGGAGCCAGCTGCTGGGCGAGGGGGGACAATGTAAGAAGCCGGGAGGTGATTAGTGTCTTTAAGATCACTCTGTGCCACAAATTTTGCTCATAGTATGGATGGATTCTGAGTTATTCTAATTTTGCTTTCTATTACTCAATGCAAACAAAGTGTCTAAGTGTGCTTGTCCTAACCTAAACTGAATGGTTAACGGTCTTGGTCAGAAGTGTTTTTCTGGGAAGTGGGTTGCCAATTCTTATCAACATTAACTTTCAGTTTCTATCCATGAAACTACCCTTGACAACAATGACAGTTTCTGGGTTTTGCACTCGGTCACAAGCCTTCAGATTTCCTAAACTGTCAATGGTTTTTATTGCTGCAATACTTCCTTCTCCATTGAGAGCATGCCTGTCATATGATTAGCTAGCAATTTTAGAGATCCCCCATTTAGTTTTCACCACATTGTTCCTATAATCTGCAATTAATTTCTTGAAAATTGTCCAATGTAGGAATACAGAGGGAGAGAGCCCTTCACACACTGATCTTATCCATTTTCTTCCTCTGTTCCCCCCCCCCCCCCACCTTCTTCCACTGTCTTCTCATCTTCCCGTCCTGCTGAAGAGTCTCGGCCCGAAACATCGAGTGTACTCTTTCCCAGAGACGCTCCCTGTCCGGCTGGGTTCCTCCCGCTGGTTGCGTGCACCGCCTGGATTTCCAGCGCCTTCCCGCGTTTGAGCCACTTTCTTCTACGCTGCTGAAGATTTACCTCCTGCAGTTCTTTGTCGGATTTAAAAAAGGGTCCAGGGCAGATTTGCCATTTCCAAAAGCTCCTGCGGGAGCTTACTGTGCCCGTCAGTCTGACCAGTGAAAGCGGGTCTCTGCCACTCGTTCACCAGTCGATGGAATCTTTGCCACACAGTACCCTTCCGCACCTGACCCACCCCATCGTTCACTTCTCCTGCACTGTTTATTTAATATTTGCAATTTCCAGTACTTTTATACCTTTGCACAGTACTGTTGTGTCAAAGCAACAGATGTCACACCGGTGATAATAATTCTGATTCTGATCAACCTTTCTGCAAGTGATTTCATGGCTGTTGAAATTTCTTTTTATTTCAAACATACATTTTATTCAAAAAGACAAATATTTAGTACAATCATTTACATTCCTATTCCCACGGAATCAACACATACTCTTACAAAGCATCAGGGCTACTCCCATGTCTCCTTCGTTGTCTGGGAAGCCATTACACAGGGCCCTCAGTGTCGAGTGGCGGAAGAGCTCCTTCCTCATGGAAGCCGCACAGAAACCTCATCACGTCCCTCAGCGTGGACGAGTCCAAGCCACAATTTTCCAGTCAGCAGCATCTGCCTGTGGACACATCATCCAATGGAAGGGCAAGAGATATTAGACAGACCAGAACGCTCTCCCAGCAGCAGTCCAAGGTTGTGTCCGGACGCGTTGCCATGTTGAGCTGAAAGCAGTGAAACAGATACTCAGAGATCTTGTTATGATGGTGATGATCAAATGACAATTATTTGTCTGTATGTCTGAATATTCCCCAGGGTCTAGTGCCAGGTCACCTAACAACACACAGAGAGTGCACCGTTCCTGCTCTGGCGTGCCCCAGAGGGTTTGAACCGCCAGCCCTTAGCTCGGCCAAAGCCTGGCAAAGATGTGGCGTGTCACTAAAGACTCCTGCAAGTTTCTGTGCATGTACCCTGCAGGGAATTCTGACTGGATGCAACACAGCCTGTATGGAGGCACCAATGCACAGACCGCTAGAAGCTGCAGAGATCTGCAGATTCAGCAGCTTCATCACAGGCACAGTCGTCCCCTCCACTCAGGACAACTTCAAGAAGGTAGCATCCATCGCTAAGTATCCTCAGCTCCAGGGTCTTGCCCTCTTCTTGTTACTACCACCGTGGAGGAGTACGGGAAGCTGAAGATCCACTTTCAGCAATTTAGAACAGCGTTTTCCTAATTACGCTCTCTTTCTTTTTGCACGTTTCTCTTTTGCTCTGCTTCCCCCGGATGTCCTTGATGGCTGGACGAGATGTACTGGTGATGGATGGGGCTGAGGGTACAGCTGTCTGTAGCAACTCACTACCTCGTCATTGGAGTCTCCATACCAGGTCTGATGCAACCTGTCAAAATGCTCTCCACTGTTACCACCGGTGAGGGGGAGATCGCACCAAGCCCTGGAATTTTTCAGTGGGCTTAATCTATGTCTGCAGCAAACAACAAAAAAAAACACAAAATAACCACAATTGACCACAATGGTACTGAGAGTATTTACTCACCGAACCCTGCAGGGCCTGTATGACAGTCTCTCCTCACCACCAAATGGCATTTTATTATCACCAAGACTCAAAAGGATAAAATAAAAGCCCCCAGATTTTGTTTTGAGTAAACCTCCATGGGAAGCCTTCAATGTTGAACCGAACTTCACTGTGAATACAAAGTGAAAGATGAAAGTTCTCAATGTAATCTCAGATTTCTCAGCTAGCCCCTTATTATTTTTCATAACCGATCAGTTTGCTTGAAATGAACTTTGTATGCAGTGGGGGGGGGGGGGGGTTATTTATTCAGTAAGATGGCGTGATTTCTGTTTATTCACCAGAAAACACTTATTAAAAATTTTATTGCAATACAGCATGGAATAGGCCCTTCTAGACCTTTGAGCTATACTGCCCAGCAATCTCTGATTCAACCACTGCCTAATCACAGGACAATTTACAATGACCAGTTAACTTACCAACTGGTACGTTTTTGGACTGTGGGAGGAAACCCATGCCGTGACAGGGAGAGCGTGCAGACTCCTTTCAGACAGCAATGGGAACTGAACCCAGTTGCTGGGACAGTAAAGCGTTGTGCTAGGGAAATTACATGGTGATAATTCAGCCAGCGGGGGTACAGGAGTGAGACAGACTGGCTGTTTGAGTGGTGTCACAGCAATAACCTTGCACTCAACGTCAGTAAGACATAAAACTGATTGTGGACTGCAGGAAGGAGAAGTCGAGGGAACACACACCAGCTCTCACTGAGGGATCAGAAGTGGAAAGGGTGAGCAGTTTCACGTCCCTGGGTGCCACTACCCCTGAAGATCTGTCTTGAAGCAATTATGAAGAAGGCAGCGTTTGAGTCCCCCAAGACTCTGGCAAATTTCTACAACAGTATTGTGCAGAGAATTCTAACTGGTTTAATCGCTGTCTGGTAAAGGAGGGGCACAAGATTGGAAAACACCGCAGACGGTTGCAAGCTCAGCCATCTGCATCATGGGCGCTAGCTTCCCTGGCATCCTCAAAAAGCAATGCCTCCCCACCACCCAGGACATGCCCTCTTCTCATTATTTCCACCAGGGAGGAGGTACAGAGGCCTGAAGACACACACTCAATGTTTTAGGAACATCTTCTTCGCCTCCTTCATCAGATTTCTGAATGGTCCATAAAAGCATATGCGTTAAATTACTATCTTTGCTCTTTTTTTACACTACTAACATATATATTTAAATCATAAGATATAGGAGCAGAATTAGGCCATTTGGCCCATCATGACTGTGCCACCATTTCAAAATGACCAATCCAATTTTCTTCTCCGCCCTAGTCTCCTGCCTTCTCCCCATATCGCTTCATGCCCTAATAAATCAAGGATCTATCAACCTCTGCC